>NW_013531188.1:1420228-1461498 GCF_000836235.2 Papilio xuthus | reverse complement strand
AATGATTTAAAAAAGAACATAGTAATTTTCCAATAAAAAAAAATGCGAATGGATGTTTGCTTGTAGGTATCTCCAGAATGTTTGAATGGGTCTCGATTAAATTTGGCATACGTATAGAACATTTTTTTATATCAAAAGGTGGCAAACGAGCGAGCAGCCACCTGAAATCGCTGAAATAGCGAAGTGACTGCTGCCCATAGACATACGCAATTGCATATGCGCTGCCTACCTTTAATCGACGGAGGAGAGGATGCACAGAAAGAAAATATCTTCCCTTTCCATGCATCCTCTCATCCGTAAAGTCCACTTCCACCTCCCAACCTTTCCTTATAAAGAAAAGGATGGGAAGGGAAAGAGGACTAAATTAGGTCTCCGGGACGCACTCTCATCAGACGAAACGCGGAATTGCTTCCACTTGACGCCTGTCTTCTGTGTGGTCGTGGTATTTCACCGGGCGAGCCGGGCCGATTCGTGCGAAGATGTTAAAGCGGGCTGTTAAAATAATCATAGGCGACTAATAAGGTTTATTTTTAATATCGCTTGGACGGAGTCGCAGGCAACAGCTTTTATTATTGTAGTTATACAGGCATTTATCTTTCAAATAAATTTCCAATTACAACGTGTTTTTTTTCTTAAGACATTTGTACTATAACTTTATATCTTTATTAGTAACTTATAGACGTAATTGCAATACATCATAAGTCACAACTTATCTTTAGATATGTATATTAAATGCATTTCGCTCTGACGTCATCTTAGGGAATAACGAAAAATTGTAAACATATTTCTCGGGCGGCAGGCGTTAAGTGCTTTTTAATGTTTCCCGATGGTAAAACCATTACTTCCCTGTGTATCTTAGAAGACCAACGAGCTGATAATAGTTGTAACACTGCAATATCATGTCACCGATCAACTTTGAATTATGCCAGTTTGAAATCAGACTGCATATTAACCTTCCCAAGCAAATTGCCTAATTGTAAATATAATATTTACTTTATTACACGAAAGAATAGAAGAATAGTAGGTTAATGTTAGTTACGGCAGCATTCAAAGTTATTTTATGGTCACTTAGAGCGCTGTCTACTTAGAGTAGATTTCGTAACTGAAATTAACTTAATGATCGCTTAATTAAAATTATAATAATTATTCAAGTTTAGTTGTAATTGTGTAGTTTACTAATTGAAAATACCTTAGCGCCTGTTGCAAATGAATATCATTAAAAAGTATCAAATTAAAAATGAAAAATTCGCTTCACTAGACACAATTTCCTTTTATAATCTTAACAAGGGAATTTTCGAGCATCGCAAGAAAAACTTTATTAAAATTAACGATGACTTTTTGTGATAAGAAGGGAAAGACATAAAAAATGAAATTCAAACACAATTAACTCATCGACAAGGCCGCTCCAGTATTTCCTTTTTCCCAGTTCCTTAATTAGTTTGCTCTCAAAGTGTTCCTTTATTAAGTATTCCAATCAATATGAAATTAGTTGAATGTTCAATGAGTTTTCTTAATGGAGATCATTGAATTTGATTAGAAGAATGAATTATTTATTCCTTTTTGGAATTTTATCTTTCCCAAGTATACCGAGTATTTTAAAGATATTTAAATTTTATCAACATTTTTCACAACGAACGAAGCAATTTAAATCTTTGTTTACATAGGACGAGAATTTTCATATATCTTTAATATTTATTTAATTTTACATTTATTTACATTTCATTTCAATCGTGATTAAAAAATAATATCATTACCATTCAATAAATCAAAATAGAAGATTAGTAAAGGCAATAAACTAACGACGTAACCTTTGTTTGTCGTCAGACGAGAACAAAGTAATATAGAACATCAATAATACAAGCTCTAAGTGCGGTTAACCTCTCAGTACCGTCTTACCTAAAGCGTCTACTTAAATTTCCAACATAATAAATGTCCATAGCGACGACTTGCACTTACTACAAATTTTAAAAGGTCTGTTAATTATTTTTTTTAAATAGCAAAGTGACTTATTTTCGCCAAAATAGCGAAGTGACCGAAGCATGTAGACCTCTGCATTTATGTATTTCCTCCCTATAATTCTTCCTTATGTTCTCTTTGTTGTTACGTTCCCACTGAGGGGCTGAATATGTACAGGTTGCTTTACATAAAAGAACATATATGTAGATCGAAAAACAAATTGATATATAGCAGAATTCGAACCCAAGACCTTGCAGTAGTAAAAATCTGTTCATTAATAAAAAGTTTAAAAAGAGAATAAAAAAGATAAATACAATTCCTTAAAGAATATTGAAAGAGTCTGCAGGTAAAAGTCCAGTTATTAAATTTCATACTTGTTAGTTTAATCATTAAAATAATTGCGATGAAAATAATACTTTGACATTGATGAGAACTTTTAATTGGTATCCAGAGAACGTTATTTGCGAGAGAAAAAAATAACAATTTAGGTAACGAAAACACAAGTTTCCATTTGCAAAGTTTTAATTCTTTGAACCTGTTAGAACTTTTGAAGTTAGACAAAACAAAAATTCAAAATTAATATTTTTTTCACTTAAATCTAGCACTGATTTTAAAAAACCCTTTTGAAAGAAAGATACAAAGAAGTTCATTTATTCAAAAGAAAAGGTGTTCATTCGGCATGTGCTGCGGTGGATACCACACCGCTGATTTTCAATGAACCCTTTTAGCCATTGAATATTTTTTATCAATGATTTTTCTAAGTCATATTGAAACTTTATTTGTCTACTAAATTAAGCTTCCAAATAGAAGGCAGTATACAAAATACATTCCACAAGCATTTACCTGTTTTCAAGTTGTTGTTAAAAATAGAACGTTGTTACAATTTTCGTGATAGCACGGGGCCACAATTTAAAAGAGCATTAATTGCTTTTGCTGTTGGCTAGCATTAAAAAGCGCTTAACGCAACCGGACCAGAATGAAAGGAACATTTTTTAAGAGGGCAGCCAAAATTTGTACGTTAAATTATTGTACATGTTTTCTACAATGAAATACGCTTCGAAAGTGTTATATCGGTCAAATGATTTTCAACTAAAATTATTTTTATTCTTTAACGGTAATTGTTATTTTGAATATTTTGTATTACACTTGCTTTAAAGTAGTAATTTTGATAAATAATTAATTAACCGATTAAGATATAAAAGTTGTTATATCTCGGCAACTCAAGTAGAAATAAGTACATTGAAAATAACTTAAAATAAAACATGTTAAACTTCCAAACAATTCTCCCTACTTGTTCAGTCACCTAACAAAAAGTTTAAGGTAAGATAAGTCGGACATGAGAAAGCTTTTACATCCAACTTTTACATTCTTTTGGATTTGTTACCAGCCTGTTGTCAATCAAGCAAAATAAAAGAAATAAAAAAAACAAAAACGAATAGGAAATATAACTTTATATTAAGAATGATTATTGCAGAGTTTTATTGGTCACTACCGTTTGTAAGCGTGGTGCTAGAGATTCCTGTTCACGTATGCTATAGCTCTCGCAGCGAGTACTGTGTTCATAAGTCCTAACGGCCCGCATGCGTTGAGCGATAGTCCTTACTTAACCTTATCTTAAATTACTCTTGCTTTAGATCGATCATTTTCATTAGTCGTTCGCTCGTATGCGGGGAATCCATGCATGCTATAAGACGACCATCTTATAAACTGATTTCTGAGTGAGGAACTTTCATTACTATCGTTTGTTTGGATTACCAAGCAGTTCATTTATAATACTCAAATGTACTATTTCAAAAATAATATAATATAAAGCCTTTCAAAATTGAAACATATCCAATAAAAATTGGAAATAATTTTTAAAATCTATACCATGTTCAAATAAACATCGGTATAGGAAATTTCATCTTTCAATCTTTGTACTAAAATATAAATATTTGGCATAGAACAGCAATATGGTTTTCATTTCAGAGCTCGACCGTCATAATATAAAAAGGAAAAATTGTCTGCTATTTTTCTTTCTAGTCGTTCAAATTAAAATTGCGTTTAGTTTTAACCGGCTTCGTGAAACTAAAAACAAATAAATGTAAGATATTTATTGGATTGTTATAGACCCAAATACAATCTTTACTATTACATTTCATTGTTGACATTTAAACATTAAAATTCATAGATGGCGATCATTACTAACGCTATCTTACTAATATTGTAAATGCGTATGTTTGGATGGAAGGATAGATGGGTGGATATTTATTTGCAGGTATCTCGAGAACGGCACCATGAATGTCCCTGAAATTTGGCATATATGTAGAAAATGGTCTGGAAGAACACATAGGCTACTAATAAACTTTTTATTTAATACCAGAAGGAGTCGCGGGTGTCATCTAGTTTTGTATAACTGGAAAATTTTAAATTGAGTAATAGGCCAACGGTTTATTTAAACGTAGAATTCAATTACCGTAACATTTGTGTTATATTCTTGTTTTGTAATTACCTAGAGTTAATTTAAACAATAACAAATAAACTTTGTACAATGCTACTCTTTAACGCAATTAGCGCTATAAATGGTGTTCCATTTAATGATATCTCTTTAGGAACTAAGCCAATCCTGATAACTGTTGGCACGCGTTACCAAAAGTACGAGGGATATCTGAATCAAATATTTATTTATATAATCAAATTAAATTTTATTATATTACCAACTAGCAATTGACCGCGACTTCGTCCGCGCGGAATAAATTTTTCAAACCATTTCAGATGTTTCGGAGCCTTTTAAATGCAAACAAACAAGCAATTTATTATTTCCTCTTTTATATTGATATTAAAAGACGATAATGCCAGATCTGGATTAAAAAGTAGACATTAAATATTTATTTTTCATTTAAGAGCTCCAATGGGGATTAAAATTTGATATTTTCTAGCGATAATTTACGACCCCTTCATTAGTGGGGTAGGGTAGGTAATAGGCACTAAGCAAGTGCGTACCACAAAACACTTAAATAAAAGCGGTAAACTGCTAGTTTATTCGTAAAAAAGCATTGCTTGTGTTCTAAGAAAATAAACCGTATATTTGTTTTGATTATATTTGAAGTTTTTATTTTAAATTAGAGTCCTCGAATTACAATATTATTTTAAAAATTGTTTTTTTCTGTCTATATTCTAGCAATTTATATTTTTTATCAATGTTCCAGTGTTCTATTACCAAAAGCTTCACGTAATTGGAACACGCTGCGGGTGTTCCAAACGATATAATTACACGGCGAAAAAATAGAACATGCTGTATTTTCAAATTTGGAATATATATTTTACTGCTTTAAATGTTACCTGAATTATTTTTTAATAAAGAAAAATGGTGAAGTAATAAAATTGATAATATACAGAAGTTCATACAAGTTATAGATCTGAAGTCGTTTAGAACTCTTGTTCCTTCTGAAATAAAGCTCAATCCGGCCTAGTGGTATCTCCCAACCCAGAAACCAAAAACCAAAAAAAAACCAAAATAAACACTATGATAAATGTATTTTATCGCTGAATAATAAAATCTGCGTATAAATAATAATTA
Source organism: Papilio xuthus (assembly GCF_000836235.2). Classification (NCBI taxonomy): domain Eukaryota; kingdom Metazoa; phylum Arthropoda; class Insecta; order Lepidoptera; family Papilionidae; genus Papilio; species Papilio xuthus. The sequence continues at coordinate 1,455,983 of NW_013531188.1, read as the reverse complement.
ATTCAAAAAGTTTTAATTAAATATTGTTTAACAAACTTTAACTAAGACTAAGTTTTGCGGCAAAAATTTAAATTTTCCTAGAATCATTTTTTTTTTCTAGAAGCAAACACTCCATCGAAGTTTTAAAAAGGGCATTTTTCTAGTAAACAAAGGTAATTTTAATTAAACTTTGTCAATTTAATTTTAGAATCAAAAAGATAAACTTGTATTTACATAAGTTTAAAAATACAATATCCACGGTCGTTTAGAGCTGTCTACCGACTGCTTGCTGTCCATGTAAGCTGACCCTTATAGACAACCACTTTTTAAACATTTTGCAGAGTAGCTTTTTAAGGTAAAACGGCTTAACGGATCTCCCTGAAATTTAGCATAAATGTAGAAATTACTCTAGAAGTACACATAGGCTACTTATTAAGTTTTTTCCGCGTAGACAGAGTCGCTGGCGATAGCCAGTTGGCTATTGAGCCCTAACCTAACCTAACATAATTGGTTACAAAAAAATTAAATTTAAAATTGTTATATAGAAAGTGTTAGCAAAACATTTTTTAATAAATTGAAATTAATGTGTCACATCCCTAATCTTAACTAAGTAATAATTTAGTAAAGTTTACCACAAAACTGTAAACATTCTGGGATACTAGAGAACTCCCTTCGCTCATCCTGATAGCAAGAAGATAGTAAAATGGTTACGTGCAAGTTACAGATGTAAGTGAAATTCAGTTTATCGTATTTCCACGACAGCAAGATTATGAAGTCAGATTGTAAGCGCTTATCGTACATCGTTGCATTTCCCGCTCCCCGCATTTCTGTATCAATTTAAATCGACGTTTCGAGTTCCAAGAAGCATTTTATATTCTTAAAGTGACATTTTATTAATGTTATTTACTATATTTATAATACTATTTTTCTTTCGATTACTTGTACTTTTATTTACGATTTATGCGTCATAGTTAAAGACCAGACGCGGCCATCTTGGGATATTGACAGTGAAATGTTAAAGGACATTCTATAGATTCAAATGTTTTGTATTTTTAATCCGTTTAGTGTCCATGTTCATCTGGTTTAAATGACCATTTTTCAATAATATTACTAACATTTTAGTAAGATTATTGAGCAACGAATGCTTTGATGGATGTTTGTTTGTTTGTATCTACGTACGGCTGCATGGATCTTGCTGAAATTTGTCATATATACAGAACATAGTCTGGAAGAACACATAGGCTACTAATTAAGTATATTTTAATTCTACACCAACGGGGTCGTGGGTGACAGCTAGTTTTAGAATAATTTAAGTAAAATATAATTATTCATAATATTTTTTTATCAAGTACGCCATTTTGATTTGTAACTTCAAAAGATATTTTTCCAGGCTTGCTTCAGTATTTATATAAAACTTTCCACTTTGTTGATGAATAAATTACCACGAGAAATAAATATTATTATCTTAAAGTAAGTTTGTTATCAAGAGCTGAAATACCACTGAATTTGTGTTTCTCTTTTAGGGTAGGAAAAATTACGAGATGTATTTTAAGAGAAATAGCTGAGATAGCAAAATTTAAGACGATTCCTTTATTTTTACTTACTTTCCAAGGCAGTGGAGAATAAAGTTCGTGTTTGATGCTAAGGTTTCTTTGAAATAAAATCATTTCAGATATAATTGTGTAACTCGAACTATCTTAAACTTCGAGATATCAACAGAAAATTACATAATCAATTGTATGTATTATTTTACTAATATTATAAATACGATTGTTAACATGGATGGATGTTTATTAGAAGGTATCTTCAGAACAGCTCAAAAGATATCGATGAAAATTGGCATAGATGATAGATCATATGAAGTCTAGAAGAACACATAGGCTATTTATTAAGTTTTTTAATTTCGTGCGGACGGAGTCGCGGGCGACAGCTAGTAACACAATAATTCGTAATCGTATGTTATTTATAATTAGCTTACATATAGTATAAATTATGTACAAACCTTATGTACTTATAGGTTAGTTTAATTAAATTTAGTATTTGGTATCTGGGCGACAATCAATTAGCGATGTTACTCATTTCAGAAACTATGCATAAATAATGCTCGGAACTCCGCGGTGACCCAATTTCTGAGACGAACGTCTTGGTACATGAACTATGGCACAAGTAAGACCGAGTACATTGCTAATTCGTATAATTTGCACCGCTTTATTAAGCAGAGTTCTCTTGCTTACTTAACATAAGTTTGCTGTATTTGAAATCTAGATAAATGTTGTCATATCAACATATCCGTAATATAATTCTTTAAATCCAATATCCATAAAAATATTAATAAAAAGCCGAAGTCATTAACAGCCTTCTGGTTTACAGGCTGATTATTACAATTTTTTACTAAAATATATAATAAGTAAATTTTCCAATGCCTGAAAAAAGCCCCGAGTCTTATACCATATAAAGAAAGTTTTAACACCTTGTATACACTTAGTTGGATATATTGTTTTGAGTTTGTGTGACTAGTTCTTTTATTTTTTTCTTTTAAAACGTCTTTTAATTGTTCAATGGTAATTATTTTCTGGCTTCTATTAAAATATTAATTTAGTAATTTATTCATTAGTTTACAAGAACGAGACAACTCACGCCCTTAATTTAACCTAGAATATAATAATTTCTCCGTTTAGCATAACTCTATATATCATCATCTAATTTTTTTTTATATCATATGGTGGCAAACGAGCGAGCGGTCACCCGAAATCTCTGAAATAGCGAAGCGACCGTTGCCCATAGACATACGCAATTGCATATGCGTTGCCTTGCCTACCTTTAAATTATCGTACTCCTTACTAATATCATAAATGCAAATGTTTACATGGATGGATGGATATTTGTTTAAATGTATCTCCAGAAAGGCGGAATGGACCTCGATGAAATTATGCATATAGAATATAGTCTGGAAGAACACATATGCTACTAATTTTGTTTGTTTTTTTTAATTCTGCGCCTACGGAGTCACGGGCTACAGCTAGTAATATTAAAAATGAGAAAGTTAAGATGGATTGATGGATGTTTATTAGAAGGTATCTCCAGAACGGCTGCATGGATCTCGATGAAATTTGGCATAGATATAGAACACATAAGCTACTAATTAAGCTTTTTTTTTTAATTCCACGCGGTTGGAGTTGCAGTCGATAGTTAGTATTCTATTTTTTGTTATATATTTTATTAATGTAATATTGAAAATTTATTTGATGGTATTACATGAAAATTGCTTGATAGTATGTAGAAAATCGTTTTCTGGAAATCACTACAATAACCTTTGCGTGTTACGTCCGAACGTCGATGTTACCATTATTTAGTATCTACATAAGTGCGGAAACCTAAGTTTTTTATAACTTATACGTTGTCTGAGCTTGGAAAATTATAATACACGTGTTATCATATTTAACAGTAAGTTTCCACTACTGAAAAACCATTTAAATACATATATTTTTTTTAATATTATCAGATTTGTTTAAATTTACTAATATTCCAACTAGGGTCTAGGCTTGTACTAGGATATGGTTTACGACAATAGTCGAATGGCGGGATTCGAACCCCCGACCTCGTGATCGGGAATCCGCACCCTTAACCATTACGCTATTGGCAGTGATATTTATTCTTTTTCCAAGGAGTAAGAGATATGTTTTCGTATAATTTCTGCGGCAATGAAAACCCACAGTAAAGTAAAACAAATATAAATAAACAAAAGAACAGTAAATCATATGATGCTCCTAATTTGATTAAACAAAGGCATAATTGGCATAGTGTAAATAGTGTACATATAAGATCATAAAATGTGAATAAAATGCATTTTTTACGTTAAGAGAATTAATGAAGTTTGCTTGATTGAAATATGAAATAAAATAAACTTTAAAATCTACTTATTTATAGTCTGTAATTAACTATTGGAAATATCTTTAGTATTTGTAAAATAGGTTAATATTTTTTCATTCCCGGTATTCAGAGTAATATTACTAATACATCAGCGATTCATATATTTACTGTACATTAGCCAAATGAAGATACATTTCATTTCATAACAGTGGTAGAGCCCGCTTTAACATCTTCGCACGAATTGGTCCGGCTCGCCCGGTGAAACACCACGACCACACAGAAGACGGGCGTGAAAGTGGAAGCTATTCCGCGTTTCGTCTGATGAGTGTGCGTCCCGGAGGCCTAATTTAGTTCTCTTTCCCTTCCCACCATTTTTCTTATAATTAACTAGTTTTAGACATTATTAATAAGAATCCTTTGGCGCGAATGGCGCGCTTTCGTTATAAAGTCATGTGTCAGAATGAATAGTGAGAGGACATAAATGTCGACATTTTGGTAAGGCTAATGTTGTGCCCCTACACCGGCAGTGTCGGATTCTCTTCCTAACACTATGCATAGACAATAACATATTATTATTGTACAATGGTAAATCTCTTTGACTTATCAATAATTAAAAAAAAAGAAAAATGACGAACTAAAGCTGACTAAAAAGGGTGTTCCAAAGTAATTTCGATAAATGACTGAATGTATAAACAAAAGGTTTATATAAAGCTGGCTCAATCATGATAGAGAAGGCTAAATGAATTTCCACCAATCGACGGCGTAGCTTTGACGAGGTATTGAATTTAGAATGAAATGAGATTACTCACGTGACTTCGTTACTGATTAAAAGGATATCCAAATAGACCGCCTACAGCCTAGACACATCTTTCCGTTGAATATTTTAAAATTATAACTATTGAATAATCAAATATTGAACATTATCTCATAATGTTATTTTGATATACATGTATTTAGATTTACGTACATTTTTATATTTCATTTAGGCTAAAAAAATATTATGACGTCATAACACAGCTAACTAATTTTTATAGTAATTGTCGTATAATTATATACATCGTGTTTTCTTTTTTCTATTTTCTTTAACTTATTTAAATGGTGTTCAAAAATATAATAAAATTGTTACTAAAATTATCATAATCTTAATTCCGGTAGACATTCTACGTTAAATTGGAATCGTGTACAATCATTTTCTTACACAATACGACCTTTGCGTGTTTCCATCAATGTATTTGGAACGAGTATTCGATGTATCTATTATTCAGCCCTTAAGTGCGGTAACCTTTACAACATCTTTATTTTTGGATACGTATTTCTATCATTGTTATTTCATACCCTTCCTTATTTCTTAACCCAATTTTTGTGCATGTGATCTTAAGAAGTTGTTGAGTTGTTCATATAAGATTTAAGTGCTGAAAGTCTATACCAGGGGCGATCAACTTGACTAAATCTACATAAAAATCTACTTTTTACTGACAATACCTTTCGTGATTTACCAGTTACATCATGAAATCTTAAGTGTAACATCATCGTTCAATACGAGATTATGTGGTAACATTTTTTTTTGAAAAAGAAATCATAGAACTGTTGATTATTTTTAGAAAATACCTATTTATATTAATAAAAGCATTGCGTCAGAGCATCTTAGCTGCGTTATGTTTAACGTATTTATATTTTTTGCCTTGCTAATACTTATAGTTGCGATCGATTCGGCCATCCCTGGTCTGGACTCTGAACTCCAGACTATAACTTTTTGCGAGGTGTTACAATAATTTTAAAATAAAAATGGTTATACCTTTTTTGTCTCTTAGTTTAATACATCTGAAATGTCCTCAGCGGTATTTCCAAACAGTTACGACTTAGGGGCCTTCAAGAAAAGAGCGTACAACTTCCTTAAAGGCCGGCAACGCATCTGCGGTTCCTCTGGCGTTGCGGATATCAATGGGCGTCGGATCAAATAATTTTAGGCGGTTCGTTGCACGTTTGCTCCCTTCTATAAAAAAAATATGTACGAAAACTTTAACTCAACGTGTAAAACCTACTTACTACCTACTACTACTTACTAACATCTATTTAAAAACATTACACTATTTTATGGCTTCAAACGTATCAAACATATAAAATACAAAGTGAAAATAAAGAACAAAAGAGATATCGAACACATTTTCCTAACATATTTCTCTAACAAATTGTTTTATAAACCTTTCCTCCGATGATATGGAAATTTCCCGAAACGTGATATATGCACGCCATTTGTTTCAATATGCTATTACTATATTAGTTGGGTATCCAGTTACATAAACTATTCGTTTTAAATATAGTTTTTAGGCGTTATTCCTACAGCCTATACTCTATACATATTAATAAATTTAGACTGATTGTTTATAATATAAAAAAAAAAATCATATTTCGTACACATGATATTTTGCGAAGCTGATAATGAAAAATTTTTGTCTGTCTGTCTATATGTCTGTCCGCAAGGTCGAGTTTCTTCTGAGTAATCTTCGAAACGGCTGTACCGATTATAACGGGACTTAAACAAAGATAGCTGAAGCACGCGAGCTTTTGTAAGTCTACGGTGACAAAGTCGTGGGCGGCCACTAGTTTAATATACGATTGCAATTAATGTTTCGAATGTTTCCTTTCCCCCTAAAGCATTGATGTTTCTCTTTGACGTAAAACAAATTATTCATTTACTTAGACGACCGCAAACATACTTTCCGTTCTTATAAAATTTACCACAAATAGGAAGTAGTTGTAGACGAGCCTAAGTCAACACTCCCTTCGTACAATAGTTGACATACTGGCCGATGAAATAACACAGAAATTGCTGGTAAAAATAACAACTTCTTAGTTTTATACAATGATAAAAATCATAAATGGTTTCTCTTTGTACCTTTGAATTATTGTTTACTTATAGCTACAAAAAAATTGTGATTAGTAATATCTAGAGATAAAAGTTCTAATAGCAATGTTTAACTATCTGTTATTTTATTGTTTACTATTAAGCTGCAAAGATAACCAACCACTAGAAATAACATCTGTGAAATTTCGAATATAATACCGAACTTACAGTCGGTCTACAAAGAACCACATGAATTTAAAAATATATTTATGTGCTTTCTTTTTAAGTAATATTTGTTATTAGTGTAGCATTCGTTGCGTTATATTTGGTTCGTTCACGTACCGACACGTGCTGCCGGTCCAAAGGTCTTACATCGACTGACTCCCCCTCTCTCCGGCATGTACTTATGACGTGTATCCTGGAGACAAACAACATTACATTAATGCATACACTACAGTTAGGATACATTTTAAAAAACGGACGATTGTGCTTAAAGTTAATCTACTGATTACAAAAATCTTTAAATCAGTAAAAACCAATCTTAATTTTTCGTATATAACTAAAAATCGATTTATAATTGGTATGGATAGTCATCGACCTCCTTGGTAATACGGGAAAGGTTGTACGCTGCCAAGGTCGAACTGGCCGGTAACACGGCACCGCGCGCCATTGGTAAAAATATAAGAAAAACAATTGAATAAAAATAATGAAATAATTTAGTTGTAAAAGAGGTTTTGTTGTTTTATAGATTTAATTTTTTTTATATATTTCGTGTATGTCTAAGTTGTAAACTCATTATTTTATATTTAGAACAAATTTTACTACGAAAAAGTTGTGTGATTGACAATGGAATTGAGAAACTATTTGGATGCGGTTACAAGCGACAAATAACGAAGCGATTATATACCAGATTGGAGACATCTCTATTATAAAGGTAACAAAAATAGTTTTACTATGTAACTCAGTTGACAAATAGTAAACCCGAAAGCAATTTAAATACAAGCACATTTATTTTTTTGCTAACCGTACAGCGAGCTAATTGTCCATTTGCGGACAATTGTCGCGCACTACTAAATAAAGGAATATCCCAGTTGCCATTTTTAAACGTTTATTCAAATCGCTACGATGCTACGCTCTTAGAAAATATTTAAAAGCACTGTTTTTTCTACATCTTTTTGAATATGAATATTGAAAAGTTTTACTATTTATTTCTACTAATTCTTGCGGTATAATAAGAATAAATTTACAAGCAAACACGCGGTAATCGTAAAGTTGCGAAAAATACAGCGTTTATAGGTAAATATTATTATATTTTGTAAGTTTTTTTTTTTAAATTGTGCTATTGAACATTGTTCAAATTTTTTTAAGGAATTAAATTAAAGTAGTGTAAGTTTTTAACTCAAAATATGTTGAATCATATCGGATATAAGGTGAATTTTCATTTTTGAATCCAAGCCAAGATAAGATAAAAGAATATTTGACGCAGAACAAATACTGGACCAATGTTATTTATTTGAAAATATCTGATGTGTGGATGTTGATACGAGATCAACGGGAATTTGCAACGTGATTGAAAGGATACTTTGATCACCTAAAATTTTATACACATGCAGGTTGCATCACGATGTTGACGTTCACTGTAAGAATATATAATATTATAATTTTAGTATGTATAAATATAGATTCAACGACGAGATTTTCGCGTAACCTTTTACCTCGCACAGCAGCGTTGTGGAACACCCTGTTCTCAGCGGTATTTCCGACCAGTTACGACTTAGGGGGGTTCAAGAAAAGAGCGTACACTTTCTGTAAAGGACCAGCAACACATCTGCGGTTCCTCTGGCGTTCGATTCGATTCGATTCGTTGCTCGTTTGCCCCTTCACCTATAAAAGAAAGATAGCTAGACTGATATCCATGTATACACATTTTTTTATTGTTCAAAACTTCATTTTATACTACTAGGTAATCGCTGCTTTATTAACCCTACGTCTATTTTTGTCTTACAATCGCTAGATTAACAATGGGTTTCAGAAACCAAAGTCCCTATTTATCAAAATATTTTTATTTGTTTTGTCTAAAATAATAAGATGACGATATGTTTTATACAGATATTTTACATATATTCACAGAAACCAACGGTAATTACTATTCACTATTAAAATGTAATAAATAAAATTAGAATGACATTTGAATATTTAATTCCGTATTCCAATGTTGATAAAGTATTTTGATTCGTCGTTTTCGTAAAAACTTTCCTTCTCCATCGCTGACTTGGAATAATGCCAAATGGTTTATACTTGAAATTAATGATGGATGTTTTGAAAACATACTCAAAGGAAAGTGGAGATTTCAGTTCGTTAATCGTTAACTGTTTGTTACTACTTGAAATGTGGTTTAGAAACCGTAATATGTCGATTTGCTGAATTGTACAATACTTCATCACATACATCAGTAATTATAAATCTTATTTGCACAATTAATATTTTCTTATTCTTTATAATACATGTATGAAAATATATGTTCGACAATCTTACGGTGATTCACATCGGGATGCAACCTGCACATATCTGCGAAGACATTCAAAGCAGTATGCCTCTCAGTAGATCCCTACTAAGGGGCACTATACATCCGTATAGTAAGCTGATGATGTAAGAATTATTTACGAAACACAGGAATTTATCTCGCATTACGAGACACATTTAATACTTGTCTGATATAGATTAGAGACATCATTCTCGTTTCTATTAGGGATGGTTATTGCGACGCTAATAGAATTTCTCCGTTCAACGGACGCCGCGGTCCCACAGTCTCCAAGCAATTAGTACAAACGACCTTTATTTCTATGTCGCTTCTAATATTATTCTGATTATGCTTAAGCAAGCCTTGCAAGATGAGAAATATTAATTAATTTAAAAAATAAAAGGAAACTGGCGCTTGTCCAGTCAAAATTAAACCTTTTATCATGTAGACCATTTTTTTTTAAACTTACATAGGAGAAGAAGGGGACATAAAGACCGTACAGTCAGTAGGTTGTGTCGATAGAAATAGGCTTTCATTGTCTAAACATTGTACCGTTAAGTACAATATTTCAGTGCTTAAATAAAGCCTTAACATAATAAAAATTTAAAGCTCTACTGGCGAGTTAGTATATTAATTTTTTTTAATAAATACACGCAAAGTTTCAAAATAAAATTGAATTGTTCATCCTAAACGATATGATGGTAATGAAAGACATAATTGAATTTGTCCCCGGGATACACGTAGCGCGGAAATCAAATTGGCAAGATACAAATAACCATCATAATAATGGTAACATTTTGGAAATTAATTTCAATTGATTTTATTATTTTTATGATAATTATAAAAAACCATAAATTCGTAATAACTGATAGAATTATACGTCACTTTTTTTAATTCCAATCTATATTGATAACGCTCTACATATTGCGGTCTCCATCTGCTGGATATATTTTGAATTTAAAAAATCAGGTTTAGTTTTGTTTAATATTTTCCGTATTTATTTAAGTTTATAATATTCTTTAATTTATAAATTTAATCCTACTATTTATATCATATGAACAAAAATGTGTGTAATTTTCTCATTGGTGACATTTTATGATGTTTAGGAATGCGTTTATGAGTCTCATATCGCCGATAACTGGAGGTTTTAGACGATGAAAGAGCTCTTTCAGATGCTTACCGACTTATGTTGGAATTCTCAGTTTGATTTGTTGCCTATATGCTTATGACATTCGTTTTAGAAGGCGCTGTCTTCACTCTACATTGTCTGCTTTATCAGTGTTGAAGGGGATGCCCATATGATTTATATGTCGATATTGGTTTCTGAAACCAACGATTAGTAATAACAGCACTTAAAAAAACTAAAAAAAAATATTTACGATTATGCATTCATCGCAATCAATTTCAATACTAAAGAACCTCACCGGGCTTAGGGTTAACCTGTAAATCCATAAATAAATTTATTTGGGTCAGCGGCGTTTTAGAACAAAATAAAAAAGACATTCTTGACGTTTATGTCAAGTGCCACTCTCGACGCCGAGAGAATTGACCTAGATTTCTTGGTGATAGTTAAAAATTGTGGTTTTTTAGTTACATCTACGCCGAGGACTGTTCAATTTTTGTAAAGCTATCAGTAAAGTACTCTACTTTTTTAAATTGAATTTATATCAAATACTTCATAAGAGACACTTACGTACAATTTTTTGTTAGTTCCAATGAATTTTATTTAAAAGACTTAAGAGCTTATCACGAATATTTGCGATACGCGCCATCGTAATATTATCGACAAAGTATATCTATATATACTTTATGTCCAGTAGTACAAAAGTCGATGACGTTAAGAAATCGTTCTCACGAATATTCATACTAGGCTCTTTGAATCAATTAAAATTCTTAACTCATTTTATGAATGTTTTATTCTTACATATATGATATATATATATATATATATATATATATATATTGTATGCCATATGGTATACTAAAGAGTACGTTGTAGTGTACGTTGCCAAAAAGCCGGAGAATTTCCTTTTCTGTTCATTATTTATCCCCAAGACGTTGGAATGACCCACAATCCGAGTTCTAACTTAATTATGAGGGTAGGTATAACTTATGTACGTAGAGTGAGTGGCGGAGTATTTTGCTGCAATGTAGCGGTTTAAGTTAAAAGCTTCTAACTTAGATAATGCTTGACTTTCAACTTTTTTATATTAATAAAAAAGTTTTCACATATTTTTCGATGGCGCCAAAACTTTATACACGGTAACAAAATGAAAAGAAATTCGGATTGATTACATATTTTGTTTTTTTAATGTTTTTACAATATTTAAAAATAGCCTTATGTTTACCGTAATTTATTTTCTTTTGTAGTGTTTCTGTAGGTTAAGAAATAAAGTAATATGATTTCCTATTAACTCGGTCGCTTCAATTTTCGTGTGATATTGCTAGACTAATAGAATTCCACAGTCCAACGATGACCGCAATCCCATGGTCTCACGGCAATTATGAGCACGTCAACACTGAGAAATGTAACTATACATATAAAAATAACATAAGATTTAACTTTCCAGATATTTAAAGCGAATCGTTATATTTGTTGTAGTTTCAAGCTGAATCCTAAAGTTTTTTGAGAAGAACTATGTTATCAAATTACTAAATTATATTTAATCTTAATAGTAAGATCATAGAATAATATAAATTGTTTCTTGTTGACTTAATAGGTATCCAATAATATCGAGTATATCAAAAAATAACGTACGAAGACGATGTACCATCTTACTAATATAAATGCGAATGTTTGGATAGAGGGATGGATTAATGTTTGAAGGTGTCTCCAGAACAGCTGAACGGATCTTGATGAAACGCGTACATATAGAAAATAGTCTGAAAGAACACATAGACTACTAGTTATGTTTTTTAATTCTGCGAGTTGTCGGCGACGGCTAGTAGAATTATAATTTTTAGAATCGTGGTTAAAGTTAAGTAAATTATATTTGTTCTGCAATCGAAAATGTAATATAGAACAAGAAACAATGCCGTTTCTTTAACAACGAAAATTATCAATAGCAAATATAAAAAGGCAATGTATACTTGCTTATTTGCAGTGGTTATTGCGAACGTAATAGAATTCCTTGGTCGGTTGTGACCGCAGTCCCACGGTCTCACAGCAATTAGAGGCGACATTTATTTTTCTGTTGCCTCTGATGTTACTCTGAATTATATAAAACCTTTTTTTGCGAACGCTTTACAGATGATAAATTAAATGTCAATAATGAAGGAGAAATTCTTTAACGGACTTAAGGGTCGGTGCACAGTAAACATTTTTTTTTATAAGGGAAGGGGCAAACGAGCATCAGGAACACCGCGGTGTTCATCGACCATGGACATAAGCAATACCAGAGGAACCGCAGATGCATTACCGGTCTTTGAGATGGTGATACGCTCGCTTCTTGAAGGACCCTAAATCGAAGCTGTTTGGAAATACCACCGAGGATAGACCATTACACAACGCGGCTGTTCGAAGCAGGAAATCTCGTGTAAACCGCACCATTGTGGATTGCCAGCCATCGAGAAATATTTATACAACTTTATTATCTATCCTACGCATATTATGAAACATACTTGCACAGTCGGGTTGTTTCCTTTTAATGACAGCTTTACTTTAAGATATTAATAAAGTTTAACTACTTCGAGATTGAAGACTTCATAATTGTAAGGATAGAGTTGACATAGTTCATATGTTCGTATCATATTAAAGTAACTAAATAAACTAAAAGATTTAGTTGGCTTTCACAAATCTGAATCGGTAACTATATATTGTAGATGGAGTGATTTATTATGACGTGTGAAGACGTCTTAACATTTTTAAAATATAATTCAACATATACGAGACTGTGGGACATTTATCACGAGGCATTTCAAAACTCGTAGAGTTTTCTTTAAAACTTTATATCTAAAGCGTAATGTATAACGGGAAGTTACGTTGACAGCAAAAGCGATGTGTCTAGACACACCTTTAGTTTTAAAATCCGAAAGAAACTTGTTAAACAATCATAAAGTGGAAATGTTTCCGCTTTTGTTATCTTTAACCGTTTATTGTTTAACTTTCAGTTATTGTTTTGACTAAGTTTTTATAGGAATTAAATAAAAACTATATTAGAGATAAGAAATATAGTTGAGTTGTCAAATATATTTTATTAATATCGCCAAACTGTGTTTAGTTAGTTTAGTTCTTACGGTGAAGGAAAACATCGTGATGCAACCTGCACATATCTGAGAAGTAATTCAAAGATATGTGTGAAGTCAACCAACCCGCACTTGGCCAGCGTGGTTGACTATGGCCTAATCACCCTTAACTTAGGGTAGACTCCAATTCCCTCGTTGGGGACGTATAGTGAGCTGATGATGTGTTTAGTCACTAGCATTTTGTGAACTTAGAAATATGTCTTTCAATCTAAGCTTTTGTGTCACTGTGTAGAGACTGTATAAGTTTGGAACCTTTGGCGCGAAAGGCGCGAAGTAGTGAGAGTATAAGTTACTATCATAGACCTATAAACTGTTTTTTTTGCCTATTCGATTTTTCTACTTTTAATTTATTTACTCAATGCAATATTGATTGATTGAGTTTGGTAGCAATGGCGAGAATTCGAAGTAACACTAGAGATAGAATTAAATTTAAAGACTTCAAAAGGCGCGTTTAAGTCAAAACGAAGTAAAATGACCTATCCATTCATAGAAATCAGTGGTTACTGGACACAGCATCTGTCATGAGCAGGCACTTATCATCAGGATCTACACGTCCTTTTGTTTGTCATATAAATTTTATAATTATGAATAGTGTTTTAAAACTAACTTTAAACAAAATAAATTAACAAAATTTCCACATTAACGTTGCTAAAGTTCAGCCAGCCGAGTGCGATACGTCGAGCCTGCGCCGTGTCGACTGTCACTCGCAATTAGTGCTTCACTAATTGTCACACAAAACACTGTAACCAGCTCACAAGAGTTCTCCCCTGTGCTACATTCCCAAATATAACTACGACTTTTTATTCGAATGTTACTGGCATACTAAAATAGACTTAAATTATAACTTGGGTACAAGAATTTTTTATTAGGTAGACGAAACTAAAAATATAGATGTCTAATTTTTTTATTTGTTTTTTACCGAAGATTTTTTTCTGTTCTGTTTTGTGTGGTCTGTTGTCAACTTTGTAGCCTTAGCTACTTGGTAAAATTTAAATTATGATGAATAATTCGACTTATATTCTTTGGAGGAACAATCAATTGAGTTTATAATTTAACTATACGCGTAAGTCTCAGTTTTTTTTTAGAAATGTTGTCACTCTCAAGCATTATATAACATAAGCATTTTAACAGTATTAATGGGTTCTGGGCAGTTTTATTTCACTATTTTAGTAAATCATGTGGCTGCTTGCTCACATGCCACGTCCATTATCAATACATTAAAAAATATTAGCTATTTTTTATTATCTTTATCAAATATTTCTCTAATTTCAAGAGTATATCAATTACAAAATTTCACAGGTAAATAGTAATTCATTTGGACAGTGTTGTACGAAATCAATAAACAAAACGTCCATAGCGTGGTCGTGTATAAGCCGCTCAAAGGATTGGATCAACATCGTATTTGAATAACAGTGAAAAAACACACGCCCCCACCAAACGATGTAATTTTTTACTCGTGCAATGTAATGTGAAACATTTTGCTGATAAATTATTTCACAGGAACGCCCCCTTATTCAATTTCGGTGAATAAATAGCTTTGCCAGTAACATTTCCAGCATTATTCATTCACATTTTATTCACAAACGGCTGCGAAATAAAATGATACACTTTCATTTCATATAGCTCTTATGTTTTTTACCAATTACATTGAGTAACGATATAATAGATGGAGTAGCACGTGCTCTAACTGTGTTATTAACTTAATTTCAAATTCCCTAAGTTAGGGTTGATAACAAACTATCGTATCAATATGACCTGTTGAAGTGATACTAAAACAAAAAAGAGAAAAGTATTATTCTTGTTAATTAAAAAAAAAATTGTTGAAAAGATCGCTTAGGCAATTCAATGCAGCTCGAAATCGATGAAGTTCCTTTAGCCATCATTCAGCTCCATCGTTAGATTAGTAGCATATCATCATTATATAGTATTGTCACGCTAATTTCAACTATAGTCGTAATGTAATTTTTATTAAACTGATATATAAACACGGCTGAACACTCACGTATATACGTCCGGTGGCGGCACCGACTAGTTTCGAGCCCATCGGGGGCCCTTCATCAGGATGAGTGGCACTGGTATTATTTCGCGGACGCGGCCCGTCGCGGCAGTGAGCGACGGGCCGCGTCCGCGAAATAATCCTGATGAAGGGCCCCCGATGGGCTCGAAACTAGTCGGTGCCGCCACCGGACGTATATACGTGAGTGTTTAGCCGTGTTTATATATCAGTTTAATATAATGTCTCACGAAAGTTTGAATAATTTAATGTAATTTTTAAGCTGATAGGCACAGCTTTTTAATTTCGAACATGTATTTGATTTTTCAATATAGTACTAAAAATAATCGCTATAAATTTAACGTCTAAAGCGATGTAGAGACAGATAGAGCAAATGGATTCAGATTATATGCGGGTGATATCTTACCAACGTCAGTCTGAACAAGACGAATGGCTCACTTGCTGATTATCTATTCACTATTATGCTAAAATCTATAAATGCACCACATCACAACAATTTGATAGACGAGATACTAAGATAAAAGCATTTAAGCACTGACTTTATGATGGAAGAGTGAAATTTTCACAACCAAAAACAATCATTCAATCCTCTATACGACAACTACGTTTATATTTACGTCGGAATCTACTTTTACGTCTACGTCTTTGTCTACGTCGACATCTACTACTACAAGTACATCTACAAAAAAGGGCTACGACATCGACGTCTACGGTAACATCTCCGTGTTGACTACGGACTACGGATCCGGAGACTAGAGATTTAATAATGATAATTAACTTTCTGTTTTATGCCCGATATTATGACTTTAGATTCTATATTTAGTATGGAAAGTATGGAATGACTGTGTGAAAGAGGATATGCGTAGGAAAGGGACGGATATGACGGCTGATAGAGATGTATGGAGGAGTAGTACATATTATGCCGACCCTCGATAGGGATAAGGGTAGGTTGATGATGATGATTCTATATTTAGTAGTTGGCACATTAGAGAGAAGTGTGTTTACTTTAATATTTTACCTTGTGTAGGACACTATCGCAATATACTCGTTTAGAAGAACCAGTGGAATGCGGAAGTGACGTTGATTGATTGAGACGCTATAGATTGCTCCGGGGAAATTAACACTCATGAGAGCATGACAAAAACACTTCCTTATTCTCACTCTCCGATTGCCATGGTCAAATCGCATAGGGAATTCAGAAAAAAGTAACTAAAATGAACACGACATTCTTTTTTTTTTACTAGTTTTTAGCAATGATTTTATCAATAAATATGTTTGAATTTTTTAGATAATATTTTCGAAATTTAGCTCTTAATCAATATTAAATTCCTTATTGAATATT
Source organism: Papilio xuthus (assembly GCF_000836235.2). NCBI lineage: Eukaryota > Metazoa > Arthropoda > Insecta > Lepidoptera > Papilionidae > Papilio > Papilio xuthus. The sequence continues at coordinate 1,439,167 of NW_013531188.1, read as the reverse complement.
TCATGCATCTGTACGCTATAAGTCCAAATTACTACAAATCAGATTACAACACTTTACATTTTAAGCACAGCTATTATTGAAAAAGGAAACAATTGTAGATCTAAATATAAAAATTATAAGTTCAAAGTTTAATTAATGTTAAAAACGTCAAAGTACATAGTTGTATAGTGAAATGTTTCTAAACATGAAATTACAGACCATTGAATGAAAATTTTACGTACCTATAAAAGTGCTATTTGATGTTGAGAAATGAATAATCGTTTCAATTTTAACTTTTTGTCGAGAACAATAAACTTTGTCACGAATTGTTATGCTTTTGGATAAATTAGGCCATTTTCTATTTGGTAATGGCTCCATTAATCTACTCGTATTAAAACGGAGATCGATTACGTGGCTTTTAAAATATACTTCACAGATTAATAAAAAAACAATTGCCTGTATTAGTCATTGTTACATTTGAAGCATTACATTTTAATAAAGGATTGTTTTTTGTTGCTCGCGTAACAACGAATTGAAATTATACAGAGCCTCAATAATTTAAAAAATTTATCGTAATTCCCGTTAAGCAAAATAGCTACTGACGAAATATATCGTATTTAATTAAAGTAAACAAGAAGTAAGTTGAAAAAATAATAAATCTTTTGTACAAAAATATTTACAAGCTAGAATTAATTTTTACTTCCCCTCGGCTTACGAGTGACATTCCAATACGAGTTAACACGTTTAGAGGCAAAAAAGGGAGTCCCGTAATTGGCATTGCGATGGCCCTGAGGCCCTATTCAATTCGGAAATCTAATCAATTTCTCGTTAAATTGTCAGGAAATGTTTACATTTTCTCCTTTAAGATTGTTACTAGCTATTTTCATTAACTGGTTAAATCTAACTCGGTCTACGTTTGGTTTTACTATTTCGTACCTTTATTTTGTAACTTTTTTCTAAAAACTATTTTTTTATTGTACGGCGCCATGCCATGCCGTTTCGTTCATCCCAAAATGGACGATCAGGGACTTCCCGATTTTTTCTTTGTGTTTGTCTTTTTTTTATTTTGATCTGCGGGGAAAGTGGAGACTTTTGTTTTTAGAGGTTAAGTCACGCTCGTTTCACGTTTCGCGTCACCCTAGTTTATTAATTAGTTAGTCTGTTTATTTCTTTATTAAAATCAATATAGAAAAAATTTCAGCATACTGCTATCAGATTTTGGATGCAGTCAAGTTATACTTTTGTCTTTTTAACCGACTTCAAAAAGGAGGAGGTTCCCAATTCGTCTGCATGTTTACCACCATAAGAAATGTTATTATTTTTCGACGTTCCATAACTCAGTCAGTAAAATCTTTATAAAGATATTTCATTTATTATAGCCAACGCATTTCTTGGTGATAAAGTCTTTGTTAATAGCAGCATCAAAAACTACTCAGTGATTTCTATAAAAGTATCAAAACGATGTCTGTGACCTGAATCGAATAGAGACGAGTACAGACAGATTTTTAAAAAGTGTATGTTAGAAGAAAAAATTAAATTATATTTAGAAAAATTGCCAATATAAAGAATTTATATATCACGCTGGCTCATGGGTTAAAGCAATTGACTTGTAATGCAGGTCCTGGGTTCGAATCCCGTCGTGTACCAATGTGTTTTTCGATTATCGATTTACATATGTACATTTACCGTTCTTACGGTGAAGGAAAACATCGTGATGCAACCTGCACATATATGCAAAGAAATTCAAAGATATGTGTGAAGTCAACCGACCCGCATTGGGCCACCGTGGTTGACGATTGCCTAATCACTCCTAATTCAGAGTGTAGGCTCCAAGCCCCTTGGTGGGGACGTATAGTGAGCTGATGATGTATATCACGCTATTAAAACTATTTTATTGAGAACCTGATAGAAATAAGGTTAAAAATCTTAATTTTGACTTTCTTGGTTAAGTTTACTTATGTTTGTGTATTTGTCAAATTTAATAAATTCCCGCTATTTTCATCCCTTAATAACATAAATCAATATACATATTTGATCGAAAGGTTAGGGAGAAATACGTAATTGGCATTGCGATGACCTGCACGGTATTTTAATTGAGGAAACCTGATCAGCTACGCCTTAATTGAATCACGAACATTTGCGTCTCCCGTGTAGTAACTCACGCCGTTGACATTTTGTATAACTGCGCACGCACAGTTACAAAAGCGGATTGGGTATGGACTCTATCCGAATTTGTATCCGCACAGTGTGTTTAAAAAAATATCTTGAATATACGTAACGATTCGCCGTAGTTTTTATCAACAAAGATTAATAAAAGTTCAAGTATAATTTTCATTAGAGATATATTTCGACCATTAGTAAATAGCGTTTTATTTCATATGTGCTTACTTCTGGTCACATCAACTTAGTAAAAAGAACTCTTATACAAATATAATATGTAATTAAATTAACAATTTAATTCGCATTAAATATACGATGTCACAGTTGGCGAGTTCTGAACAAACGAAAAAGTTTCATGATATATGGGCACGAGAATATTTGACCCTTGTCAGATATGTAACTTTAATGTACCTACACCATTGGAGCTACGAATTTGCATACGTTGAAAATAAAATATTCAGACTTACTCTACATATCGTTATTGAAATTAACAAATAGCATTTTCAAATCTTTCGAAGTTATGTGATCGCTATTAAAATACAAAATTTGTATGTATAATAACAAGTTAAGGCTTTCGAAAGTTATATACAAAGTGTTTTTCAAAATGTCCAATGTTCAAATAATGTGTACTCAGAAAGTCAATTTTCGTTACTCAGTACATCGCAAATACAAAAGCATCCATCTATATAATTAATAAAATTGAAACTTGTATGTAATATATCAAACGAAAAATCATGTTAGGTGTACATTTGTCTTTTTTTTTCAGAGAGGAATGCTTTATGCATACTACGCGCCCCGGGGGGGACTCAATAGTTATGTGGGATTCTCCTCCATAGCGGAGGCATACCCACTAAATCTCTCTGTTCCTCCAACGCATCGGGACGGGGCCACGGGCACGCTTTCGGTTTCGTCCGCGACCCAAAAGGAGATGTGGCCCATGAGGGGATCGATCCCGCGACCCTTGCGTTATTAGCACGACGCTCTAACCAACTAAGCTAATGGGCCGTTGTGTACATTTGTCTGTCTGTCCGAAAGTCCACGTTTGTTACGTGTAATCTCCGAAAGGACTGGACCGATTTTGACAGGACATTGTGGGAAGGTAGCTAATGCATACGGTCATTTACAAGCTATTTTTTGGGATGATAAAGTTACCTAGTAAAGTTATAAATATATAACAACTTCCACTATAGACTTAATAAACAAATTACTTAATATCGTAAGAGTTTAAATAAAGAAAATTGTTTTGAATGTATAGTTGCGCGCGTATGCTGCATATTGTTACGTGTTTGAGAATAAGTTTCAATCGCGCACCGCATTGCGCCCCACGGCCTCAGCAAATTGTGTAGTCAGAGTCACAGAGAACTGGCAAACTCGAGAACGCTACCGATCGTGTTATGAATACACAATCTAACAACAAACTTTGAACATTTTTAAATTGATATTATTTCAAAGTAAGTTATAAAGATGGACATGAATATATCAATGCTATTGTTATGAAACAAATTAATGAATTCTATTTTAATTAAAGTAATTATTTTGCTCCGTAATCAAAGTATTATTTTTGATCACTTTTATATCAAATACTAGCTGTCGCCCGCGACACCGTCCGCGCGGAATTAAAAAACTTAAAATGTAGCCTATGTGTTCTTCCAGACTTTTACATCTAGGCTAAATTTCAGCAAGATCCACGCAGCCGTTTTGAGATACCTTCGAACATACATACATCCATCCATTTAAACATTCACATATACGATATTAATAAGATTAGGGAAATCATGACTATAATAACATAATTAAAGTATGTATAAAACAAACACGGCTAAACACTCGCGTATATTTATTATAATACACGTGAATATATGTGACTGTTTAGCCGTGTTTATATATCAGTTTAGTATAATGTCTCACGAAAGTTTGAATAGTGTATAGATTTTTTGCAATACTACAATGTTTCTTTCATTTTAAAGTTAAATAGTATATAAAATTAAATGGTATTCTCGGTTGCATTTGCCAAAATGTAGCTGATAAGCTAAAATTTAAAGCAAACCTACCGGCTTATTTAGTACAGGCCAGGGAAACCGTTATTCTCAACTCTTTGTATATAAATCTTTTAAATTACACTTTATAGGGATCATAAGTACAACTCGGTGCCCGCCTTACCCAATTATATTTGCCAAATGGTGGCAAATTAGTATTTTGAGGCGAGAGTTTCTTCCAGTAATGGACATATTAACCCGAGCCTGTTAATTAATCGTAAATATTCAGTTACAAAGAAATAAGATTTAAATTAATAGCTCGAATGACTTGAGGATAATTTTATGTTTAAATTTTATTTATGAATAAATTAAATATAGTATTATATAAGATTTATTCGATTCGTATTTGTTCCAGAAATTCTCAAACAAGCATTAATCAGAAGATTTTATCGAACTAATTTTTTACAAATAATTTTGAAAACGCAAAAATTTCAAAAACATTTCTTATCACCTATTCTTCGCTTTTATATCGAAAAAAAAACATTAATGAACCAGTAGCTAACAAACAGTATTTCAAAAGCCTTTATTACCAAATGACGTGGCGAAATTGAAATAAAAAATAAGGAAAACAAAGAACTTAACGCTTTTCGATAGTGATTTATGATTTCAGTTTCAGTTACAAAGAGAACTTTTACAGTTCCCCGTTATTAATAGTTTAAAAATGGTAAGCAAGTCTTTTCGTACTACTTCCTGATGTTTGTAGAACCTTTTCAGTCATTAATACTTTTTTTCATAAAAAACAAAGAAGCGTCAATACATTATACAAATCTCTTTGTAAGTCTGCAATAAAATTTTCTACATATTTGTGGTAGGGACTTTAGGGCTTAGAAGAAAAGAGCCTATACTCTTAAAGGCCGGCAACACATATGTGGTTCTTTCGGCGCTGTAGATGTCTTTGGGCGACTCTACTCCTTTGCCTTCTTCTCTTATAAAAAATACTTGTACCTAGATCTAAAATGGTTTAAGATTCATTATGTAAATGCAATTATAATCTTACGAAAATTATAAATACGAATATTTAGATGGATGGATCGATGTTAGTTTTATTTTCGCATAGATGTAGAACATAGTCTGGAGGAACACATCGGCAACTTATTAACTTTGTTTTTAATTCCGTGCGTACGGAGACGCGGGTGATAGTTAGCTTTATATATAAAAATCTCGTGAGACAATGACCGATTTTTTTTAAATTTTGTATGCATATTCAGTAGGTCTAAGAATTGGCTATCTATTATTTAATTCTGCGCGGACAGAGTGGCGAGCGACAGTTAGTATTTTATTTAATTCCTTTTACAAGAAAATTTAAATTATCAATTCCGCTATTTATTTCTAAATGTCTTTAACAGGATCGCGGCAATTGTCTTCATTGCGGTGAAAATTCTTTCCTTATCTTCGAGGTATTTTAGGGGAGGAATTAATGAGCAATTCAATTGTGGTTATAACAAAAGCTTTTGTGATTTACGCAGCTCCATCTGTAAGTGAGCTACTGATAATTAGGAAACTGTTCGAATGAATCTTTTATAATTTCATGCCTATTATAATTTTATAGCCTGAAGTGGAAAAAAAATATCTCTTATTGCGGAAAACGTATTCGACTAATATTAACTTATTTTTTTATTTCACGCAACAATAATTTTATATGTGAAAATTGCGTGTCTGAAACTCGCAATTTTTTTCTGTTATTTGTGATAAATTTTCTCCTTCCTTTTTTAAAAATACTAATTGCAAATTAAATTTTAATTACTAACTATTTTTATTCCACAGAACTTTTCCTTTGACTTATTATTATTAGGTCTGTATAGGATATTTAAAGCGAGAAACGATAAAAGGAAGAGGTCGCATAGGAAAAGAAAATATTCCCTTAGCGCATCTTCCTTCGTCGATAGAAGGTAAGCAAGGAATCTGCAAATGCAGATGTCTATAAGCAGGGGTCGCTTCGCTATTTTGGCGAATTTAGTTGGCCACTTACTCGTTTGTCACCTTATAATTCATAAAAAGAAATATATGAATAAATGTGTACAATCACGGTGTTAGCAAAAGTTAGTGTAATATTTTAGACGTATTAACTATATTAGTATTCATAGCAGTATCTGAATCGTATTCGTGAAAGTTTGCCAGTTTGTTGTGACTATACAATTTAGTGAGACATTGGAGCGCATTGCGGTGAGAAATTGAAACTTCAATATGCATCATAATGTATTCAAATAGTTTTGTTTATGTCGCAAACTTTAAAAGATTTTTGGAGAACGTTCATTTGGTTGTAAGTTTAAAATTTAGTGTGCTATTTACAGTTTTAGATTTTAGTTTAAATATTTATTCATTGTTTTAGATAGAGATGATATTCTACAAAGTATAGTTATTAAATGAGGCAGCAAAAAAAAAACAATATCTCATTTCTAAAGTTATCACAGATTAAGCGAACTACGATGTAAAAAATGTAACATACGAAGGACATTTTAACTTGTTACCTTCATCCGATAAAAAATAAAGTTTATTAATCAATTTAAATCATAACTAAATTTAAAATTATTGCAAAAAAGGATAATAATAACTAAAATGGTGACTACTATTATAATTATAATTTTTTTTAATAAATCTGTCAAATTACTCTAAGTAAGTCATAAGTTCCACTTTATGCCTTCTTTACTCATTAACATTTTGCCAAATGTTACGAAATTGGCGATTCGAGTCGAGAAAATTTCTTCCGGTAATTTACATTCAGATAACTGTTGATTTCTACGTTATGGCATCATTTTTGTAATGGTGTAATCACTAATGACCCAAAGGAAAAAGTAGAGATAGTTATTATAAAAAAAAACGCTTCTCTGTTCTTTTAGTTTTTCTATGTCATCTGTAATTGATATATAATAAATAAAATTAGATTAAAGAATTGGAGTCTTCCTAAAATTGGTTTTGTCTCGCTTTCGCGAAATGTGGCACACGAATTTGAGATGCGTCGCAATCTATACCATCCAGTTACCAAAAGAAACAGTGTCATACGACGTCCTTTGATACTTAGAATTTTGTAGAATTTACATTCAATTTTACTGTGTGTTAAAAAATCGAATTTTACAAAAAAACAAACAAGTCGTTCAATCATTTCAAAAATAAATTAATAATAATAAAGAAACAATTATATTTTTCATTCCTTTGTAGCGGTTAATCTGAAAATGAATTATCGGCAATTTAAGAAGAACAAAAAACAATAAAGAACGGTAGCTAATGTAATTAATTTAATAAATTCTCAGCGAGCAAGCATTGTTGCGGAAAATACATTAACGTGTAAATTCTGGGCGCGAAATTTACGTTAAAATAATTTCCAGGATAGGAATTTAATTTCTTGAATTCCCCACACGCCGTCAGGTAAGTCACGGCACATGAGAATGCCACCCTGGGAGACGCACCAGTTAGTTTATATTTCGTTTTAAGCAAGAATTTCATATCATTATTTTAGGTTAATTTACGATTAATGATATTCTATTTATCATTAATGATACCTATTATGTTGATTTACAATTAATGATTTTCAATTTATTGAAATTGAAAAACTATTTATCAAAGATTTTTTTTCACCACAGTAATTGTAAATTGTACTTTTAATTTATTTGTTTGCTTGACAATTTAATTAACACTGGCAACTAATTAAGCTTTTTTAATCCCGCACAGACGGAGTCGCGACGATTAGTATGATATTTAAAGTAATATTTGAAACACAAAACTCCCTTTTTAATAAGTATGTGATTAGGCCATAGTCAACCACGCCACCATAGACTAAACACTTCATCTTTTAAATTGCTTCGCAGATATGTGCAGGTTGCGTCATGATGTTTTCCTTCACCGTAAAACCATCGCAAAATGTACACATGTAAATCGAAAAACACATTGCGGGATTCGAACCCAGGACCTGCAGATTGCAAGTCAAATGACCGCTGAGCCACCTTCGTTTATAAATACTTAATATCATGTAATAAAAATAACAAAGACTATCGTAAAATATTAGACGGTGTTGTTATAATTTGGTACCATAAATTATGTTGAGAAATATAGCAATCTTCTTGAATACAAATAATCTCTGAAAGTATTTTTCCTCGTATATTCAATTAGATAAATATTAAAATCCTTTAAGTAAATATTACAGTTAACATATTCCTATAATAGGGACAAAGAATTTATGGAAAAAAGAATATTTGTAATATAAAATTAACTACACTTGGATTTCCCTGGAGTATCCATATGAATCTTTCTTGTTAAGAAAAACTAAATTGTATACTATCTTGAAAATGTTTGTGTATATTTTTATATTAAATTATTTTTTATGTTTCTATTAATGATTTCCCAATGTATTTACGATTTACAACAATATCAAAATAAAACAAAAGCCATCAACGGACATAGATCATTATTCCCTGGACGTGACATCGTCATATCAGAAAGGAAACTGAGCGCAGTTCGAGCGTCGGATTTTGAAGGAGACCCTCTGGTCAGTGACATTGATTAACGACTTGAAAGGCCGTCAGTTCAAAAGAGAATGAAATACCTCTTCGAAAAATTCGAGTTCAGTATTTAACGTCGACATTTCCATCGATTTTCTTGTCGGAAATATCGCTTACATATCAAGTTATAACTATCAAAGTATACGCGATAAGTAGGTTAAAATACTGTTTGAAATTTTTTACGATTGGTAATATAATCTTACTAATACGATAAATGCAAAACGCGGATGGATGGATGGATGTTTGTTAGAAGGTATCTCCGGAACGGCTCAAGGAATCTTAATGTTTGGTACAGATGTAGAACATAGTCTGGGTGACTAATTACTTGATTTTTAAATTTCGTGAGGACGGAGTCGCGGAAATTAGATAGTATAGGAATACGATCATTGAATGGTTATTCAGGCAGACTTAGTGTCCGACCGGTGTGTGCGAAGAGTATTCACATGTGCCCACGCCCCGGTAAACAGTGAGTCGACCAACCAGAGGGGGTTTAGTGGGTAGGTTCCTTGTCCCATTAGGGATGTGGAGAGAGTCCCACATAACCGGAGTAGTTTTCCCCGAGGCACCCAGTATGCGTAACGCATTCCCCCTCTTAAAAAAAGGCAGACTTAGTGTAGACTAAGGAAACATAAGGGTAGTAAATATTAAAGGATGTTTGTGAAAAATAAAACACTTGTGGATGTACGATAATATAAATTTAAACATTTTATTTTATTCTAATGTTTAGAAGTACTTAACTTAATATATTCACTGACTGGCATCCTATACCTTTTGATAAACTGACACGCTCATTAAATTATCAAACAGCGCCCACAGATTTTCAAGCTCATTTAGTAGCAAAGTAGGACTTAACACGCGCCAAATGAGTAGCTTTTCCCGTTGTCTCAAAACTTCTATTTCCTTCAAAAAAATCATTTTCCATTTAGTAAACAAACTTGAATATATGTTGTCCGCGACTCCGTCTGCGCGGAATTAAATAAAAAACTTAATTAGTAGCTTATGTGTTCTTGCAAAGTATGTTCTACATCCATACCTTTCATCGAGATCCATTCAGCCTTTCTAAAGATACCTTCTAACAAAAATCCATCCATTCGCATTATAAATATTAGTAAGATGTTTCTTTTATTGGAAATAAATGTTTATTTTAAGTGATAAAAATTGCTTATGATATTACTCGTACTTTAAGTAAGGCTTTATTAATCCCTTAGGCGTATTTAAATGTTTCATTTTCAAATGTTTTCAAATTACTCATGTAAATTGTCCTTCAAATAGCTTATAAAAGCTAGTTTATGTTCTCTTTATCCAATTATATTGCCAAATGGGCTATAGCTACTGCCAAATTATGCGAATATTATCATATTCTAATTTATTATAGTAATAATTTTAAGTAAAAGTTAATTTGTGAAGTTACAAAATACGACTAATAGGAATGCTACATAATTATATGTAGCTATCGCCCGCGACTCCGGTCGCACGGAATTAAAAAAAATCTTAATTAGTAGACTATGTGTTCTACCAGGTTATGTTCTACATATATAACAATTTTTTGCGAGATTAATGTAGACGTTCTCGAGATACTTCCTAACAAATATTTGCATTTATAATATAATATTAGTAACATTTTATATTCTCTATAATACTGTCATGTTTACATTTACTTGATTTACAGTTGATATACATATTAGCTAAGACTCTCCAACGAAATTAATAGTGCAAAGTTAAGAGATACTTCTTCTAATGCCTCTCCATTACTGGAGGTTGGCCTTCAGCTCAGCGAACCCTTTCCTGTCCTGTGCCAAGCGAAGAAGTTGTTCAACGATGGCAATAGTGATCCATTCCCGGATGTTTCTCAGCCACGACTTTCTCCTCCTTCCAACTCGTCTTCAGCCTGCGATTTTGCCTATCATTATGGGTTGAAAAAGGTTATATTTTTCGTGTCGCAAGACACGGATACAATACGAGTCATTTCTTTTAAATTGGTTTAATAATAAAGTTGTGTGGAGAAAATAATTGATAAATATTAAAACTCAACCGGGCTTCACCGGCAATAGTTGGTTTTATTACAAAATATTATAAATTCCATCAGAAAACGTTATATTTATTCGAATGACGTCATACGGGTGCTGAATATGCAATTAATTGTCGCTACAAGGATCGTCTGGATATAAGGACAACTTGTTAGTGCAAAATGTAATGAAAAACACACGTATGTTATTTTAATGAACATTTTTTTTAAAAGGGCGGTAAAAATAATTGGAGTTGGGCTTCGTAAAGGATTTTTTTATAATTATTGTACGTTGGAATTAAATATAATATTATATCAAAAGTTTATCATACTAGTTGTCGACCGTAACTCTGTCCGCGAGTGTGAAAAAAGTAGCCTATGTGTTTTCCCAGACTATGTTCTATGTCTAAACATTTGCATCTATAATAATAGTAAGCTTTATCAGCTATTCGACTTTGTCTGTAGTACTAAAAATGTTCTCCGTAAAACCAAATAATTTCAGCCATTAAAATTGAAAATTACATTACAATATCTTTGACCTAAAAATAAAATAAAAATTTAGTGAATAAAATGAAAATTACTAATCTCCATTTATAAATTTAACTGTCTTTAGGATCTTTTTATAATAAAAAAACATATTGTGTTCTGCGTTTGATATTTTTGATCGGAATATAAAGTATCTTTTTTATTATATGTCTCTTGAAAAGAAACAAGCAAGAAATTAAAATTGCTACATATTCTTGAATATGAAACCACAATGTTTATGGCTGTAGTTTGTTTAACAAGCGTGTTGTCGTTGGTTACATTGTTATGGCTTCGTCCAAAGAAGGGGAAGCTCGTATTACCCTTTTTAAGAGAACACGGCAATGTAATAAAAAGGGATATTCATGTTAAACATAATGTTATAACTTATAACTTAATCTTTTATGTTGTTTAATAAGCATTTAAACTTAAGTTTTAGGTTAAGTATTAAAATATATCTTTAAAAGATCATCTTTCGTACATATGATGTATACGATTTTTTTTAATTTTTGTCTATTTATATGTCTGTCCGTAACCTCTCGTTTGTTTCGAGTAATTTCCGGAACGGCTGGACCAATTTTGACGGAACATGGACGGCAAGGTATGTACCTGATGCACGCAGGCATATTATAGGCTACTTTAATATTCTGCACGAACGAAGTCAAGGGCAACCAATAGTCATAACTATAATTTTTGGAATTATTCTGTTTCAGTTAGAAAGGTACGTTGCATTATGGATACTAAATTTACTTCGCATTCTTTTATTAATTTGCATTATATACAAAGACTTTCATAAAAAGCAATTCACAAGATCCTTGCCCACGTTCTTTGACGATTTATCAAATCTCTCTTACACGAATAAACTTACGAATTCAATGGGCGTAAGAAAATGATGGTGTCATCTCAAAGGGAGTGCCCTTGAAAGCCTTCGTGTGTTATTGGATAGAAGTGTTAGCCGCTGTTAATAGTAGCTACTGTACTTACTATTCAACAGTTTTCTAAAAAATAGCCAGCCTATTGTCTTAGATATCGCTGGATAAGTGAGACGAACCAAGACTTAGGCTAACTCCTTGTTCAAGACTAGGTCGCTGTTAATTGTTGTGGATACTAATGAATGTCTATAAAGATATTCTGGAATAAACATTCATCTCTGTTCCTTGCATTTTGTTTATTAATAAGGGGAGAAGTTGTAAATTTATGTTACTTATTTAGTCATTAGCCGTTATATTGCCAAGTACAAACTCTTCCGCATTAGTATATCATAAATCAGCTTTTTTAAGGTCAAGGTTGACTCGCGTTCGATTGGATACAAGTGCATTCGTTGCAACTCACTAATTACTGTAAATTGTAATGAATTCACCGAGTTAACATTCAATCATACAATTATTTATTGTGCTATATTTCCAACGATAAAAAATAAAAATTATATGTTATGTTCCTAACATTATAATATATAATGCGAATGTTTAGATGGATGGATAGATGGATGTTTATTTTAGGGTATCTCTAGAACGGCTATAGATCACGGTGAAATTTGGCACACGTATAGAACATAGTCTGGAAGGTCACGTAGGCTACAATTTAAGTTTTTTTTTAATTCCGCACAGACGGAGTTGCGACGACTTGTTTATTATAAAAACTGAAGAAAGTTTGGCATCAGATTTTTGCAGTTCAAAGAAATGTTGTAGCAAAAATATGACACTGTTAAAAATAGCAAACTCTTACTGAATTATTTATTTGATGCCAGTATAACAACTTATTTACTACGCGAATGCCAAGAGCGAGTTAAGAAATGTGTTATTTATTTTTATTTAAAACGACTTAAAATACGACTATGTTGCATTGAAGATATTTTAAAACAGTAAGTTAACGCTAGAGAAATCCTCAAGGGAAGTTTCATACGCTCATATTGTGGCTTTCACAGAAATATACTTTTAGTTAAAATTTTACAACAAGAAAATGTTAAGTCGCTTAAAAGGCCCGTCCGTACATGATGCTACGTAAATTTTCGATACCCGGCGATTAAAGTCTCTTAGGAACGTGCAATACAATGACATATAGGTTCGTATACAGGCACGCGTCGCCGATATTTTGTCCTTTTGTTGTTTGCCAATCGCTCGCTATAAGTCAATTTTATTACTGTAAAAGTTGCCTCGATGTACAAGATGGTGGAGTGGGTGTAAATTAGTATTAACTATGTAGACTCCAAACCTGTACTAACCGAATAGACGACTTGGATCGACGATTTAATATTGTGTCGAATGGACAACGCGCTACGCGATGAATGGTTCGAACATTAGTAGATTCGCGTAGCCTTGTGTACGAAGCACCTTAGGGGCCTTATATTAGAAATGAATAAACCAATATTACAGCACAATGTAAAGATAAATTCAGATGTCTGAATACACGTTTTCTTAAAGCTATTTTTTTTCCTTTTTCCTTTATATAACGATAGTTACAGATTTCTACTACTTATTTACGTATTGTTAAGAAACAATGTGTTTTCAATAATTACATTTATGTAAAGAAATAAAATTATGCCTAAGAAAATAAAAAGCAAAAGGCAAGGGAATCGTAAACTAAAGAGATTGAATTATGTCGTACAAATCAATGATTAATGGGACAACGATGTCTGTTTGTAACGTCCCAATTGTTTGGCCCAGCTTTAAGCCTCCTAAAATTTATTTGTAGACGCTTGCCTTTGAAATTTTCTTTATTTAATAAATCATTCATTTTATTTTCATTTTGGTTTGCCTTCAAAAACCCTGCATTTTGTCTACAATAAAGAAAAATGTAATCTCACTAATAATATAAACACGAATGTTTAGATGGATGTATGTAAGTACGTATCTCCACAACGACTGTTTAGTCGTAGTGGAGATACGTAAAAAATAGTAGCCTAAGTGTTTACTTAGGCTACTATTTTTTTTAATTTTGCGCAGATGTGATCGCGGGCGAAAACTAGTATTATACAGAAACTCCAATTTTATTAATATTGATGTATGTGGGTGGGTAATAAAGTTCTTATTAGACCTCACCCTTCAATATACATTCAAAGCCATTAATTCGACTAACTCAATAATATCGCATGATGATAATTGATAGTTGAGTACACGCAAACGGGTGGGTTAAATTACATGTTGCCCGTTAAGGCGAGTGCGAGTACTTAAACATCAAATTATACAAATCATAGAGCTCTGGGTATTAATCTATTTTTAATGTTAAAACTGCACGTGCCTTGAATTGTAACAATAAACTAAAAGGAGGTTTTGATGAACTATTTTATCCAGTGATGAGATACTGGCAGGATAATAATTTTTTTTCTATAGAATAATTTGGTCCGAATAAACACGTATAAGTCAATTGCTTTGACAACTGTAATTCTTAATTTTTATAGCGTTCTATCTTACTTCTTACTAATATTATTAATACGAATGTTTAGATGGATGTTTGTTTGAAGTTATCTTCTGAACGGCTGCATGTACCTCGCTTAAATTTGGCATAGATGTAGAACATATCCTGGAAGAAGGCATAGGCTACGATTTTTTTTTTAATTTACTTTACTTTCATTAACAACTAGTTCTTAAATTAGCTTTATACAATTAAAAAGACATATTTATTTTCTGTACATATAAGTGACAAAGTTTTCTTTGTGACAAAGAAAGTCACACAAGCACTAAGCTACATGAAATGTTAATAAGCCCAGACGTTGAAATGCCATAACAACTTCCTTCTAGAGCACAACATGTCCTTTCTCTCTCACATTTAAGATGATACAAAAAGGAACATATTTATGTAAGAAGTAATAATAATTTGTATGTTTGATATATGGAGTGTTTTATACAGGATGAAGTCTAATGGAAAGTTTTTTCAAAATATAATTTCGAAATATTTTTAATGGGAAATTCGGTCCATCAAAAGGCCTTCAATAGTCTTATTTCTCGCTATACTTTTGTTCACCAGATTAGGTATCTATTTCATTTGTATTTTGAACTAGCTGTCACCCGCGACGCCAACCGTGCATAATTTTTTTTTCTTCACTCACCACTTGTACTTCCCATCCTTTCCTTATAAGAAAAAGGGTGGGATGGGAAAGAAGACTCTATAGGGCCTCCGGGACGCACACTCATCAGACGAAACGCGGAATAGCTTCCACTTCACGCCTGTCTTCTGTGTGGTCGTGGTATTTCACCGGGCGAGCCAGGACAATTCGTGCGAATTTAATAAGTGCGAAGTTAATATTTAAATAGTTATGAATGATATTCCCAAATAATGCAATCGGTTGGTAATATTGCTCCATATTTTGATAACCGTGTTATTAGTGTATTTGAGATCACAAATATGGTATTTATTAAGCACATACAAGAGAAAATAATGTACTTAATATCATATTACCAACAATGTAATAACAATTTTAATAAATCTCCAAAATAAAGTATAAAAGATTTAGGTCGTCTAAAATTTGTCGTATAAAATTTAAGCTGAAGCTATTTCTCTAAAAGCCAACAGTGTGAACGTATGGAATATTCTCTAGAGAACTTTAATAACGTCAGCTTAGTATAATCAAGCTTGGTGTTATACTGAAGTCATATTCGTTTAAAATTACTCTGACGAATAGTAATTACAGTTGGTTCGAATCAATCTAATAGTATAAATTTACTATTGTATTATAGTAACTAATTACTTCATTCGCGAAACTTAAAATCTTTTGCCGTCGTCCGTGACTTGTTCGTAAGGCCGCGATATGGACGTCCCTAACAAATGAGACGATGTGAAGATAAGCATCGTCACGTCATTTACGTTGATTATAATGAACCTGGCCCTAGACCAAACGCAGGATAGAGCGAGCTGTCTTAAATTTCTACAAGTCAAGCCCGCGACTTGGTTCGCATACTTCTTTGGCTATTCAGTTATCTATCTAGAATAATTAAGCCGTTATGAAATTATGTTGTAACAGATTTCTAAATATTTATTCAAATCATCCAAACTATCACATCAATAACAGTGTAAGGGTTGCCTAGTAGTTACACTTCTATGTTTAAATTTGTTCCTTAACCATGTTGAAATCCCTTATATCTACTTGTATTATTTAATGTTGCATCTTAAAATATTTTACTTCGAATTATATTCAAAAATATAACATGTTTCTTTCGCTTTCGTAAAATATAGTAACACTAATCTTACCCAAAATATCTCTACCAAAGAAATATTGGGTAATTTGTTGAACGCAGGCGATAGGATCGCTTCCCCTTACTAATGCTCAAGATAGAATCAAATCCAATGTTCCTTTATGCAAATACAACTTG
Source organism: Papilio xuthus (assembly GCF_000836235.2). Classification (NCBI taxonomy): domain Eukaryota; kingdom Metazoa; phylum Arthropoda; class Insecta; order Lepidoptera; family Papilionidae; genus Papilio; species Papilio xuthus. The sequence continues at coordinate 1,422,666 of NW_013531188.1, read as the reverse complement.
AAATTACGCTTTCTGAATTTTATGTGATGAAGTTAAGTATTGTTTGTATACAGTTGCTATAAAAGTTTTTTTTTATAAAAATATCGCGCCTAGTAACTTGTGTTCAAGAAGAAATTGCGGCCAGTCCCAACTTCGTATGAATTAACATTCATTTTGTAAACAATCTATACATATTTATACATATCAATAAAATTGGTGTATCTGTTTGTAATATAGATAAAAAATCATGTTTCGTATACATGATGTATGGCGAAAAAACAATTTTGAAATTTTTTGTCTGTCTGTATGTCTGTGCGTAAGACCGCGTATGTTCTGGGCAATCTCCGGAACGGATGGGCCGATTTTGACTGAACTTTGACGCTTATGAACGGGCTATTACAGGCTACTTTTAATTCCGAGTTAGCATTTTATATAGTTTATATCTTTGAAAGGTTAGGTGACCTTTTAATGGTGTTATATTTTCGAAATTCTATTTCCCTTAATTTTTAATTTGTTACAAATACATAAAAAACTTTTCTGTATACTAGTAATCTACATTTTAAAGCTCGCTACTGTAATATTTAATAGATATGTCAGATTTCTAGATCTTCTAAAATATAACAAGGATGTCAAGTTTTATCATATAAAAATGTAACGATATTGGCTCATGTTGTATTACAGATGAAAAGTTTGATTAAGGCTCAGAAAATGGAGACAAAGGTATCATTTTCGACCCTCGTCAATCTAGTAAAGGGTATAAAGAATATTACGTACGAAATATGTCACAAATATTCATATTATTACTTTTATATGTCAATAACGATAGCGTTCGAATAGATAAAGACGTCTAACGGATGACAGAAACTGCTGCACTGTCCCGTACGCCTCTAATTTCGAACACGCGGCCTTAAACAATCCCTAGCCTACACTGATATAAAGATATAAATAAATAAAAATTACAAAAAACCTTATCTATATATTTATATATTATAAATTCGAAAGTTTAGATGGACGTTTGTGGATGGATGAATTAATGGATGTTTGTTAGAAGGTATCCCTGGAACAGCTCAATGACTCTAGATGAAATTTAGCACAGACGTTGCCATAGTCTTGAAGAACATAAAGGATTATTTTTTTTATTCCGCGTGTACGGAATCCTGGGCGATAACTTGTAGAATCATAAAGCTGATGTTCAGTGGCAATTTGGTAGTACGATAGAAAATAAAATTTATTTATTTGCAAGGGCAACCAAGCATCCAAGATGCCCTCGGCATTCGATAGACTTAGCCGGTGATAATAAAATTTAAAAGGGCAAACTTCGGGCTTCTACGGAATGGAATGAAAAGTGATTTGCCTAATCCAATTTTCAATTTTTCGATTCACTGGCTTTCTGGATTTAAAGTCTGTCTCGCTCTATTCCATCGAAAAACTTGAAGTAAATCTGTATTTACTTTATTTTCAAATTCATTTGATTTATTTATCTTTACTTTAAAATATTTAATTGTAAATTTAAAAAAATAATTGCATAAAATATCCTATTTTCCATAGATTTTGATTCCAAGGACATGAAACAATTTTAATTATTTGAATATGTAGAAAAGATTCGCAAGAAGTAGCCAAACTAATAACAGATTGTAAGAACTAATGTGAATTCACATAGTCATCCTATTCCCAATATTAATTACAAACATAAAAATAATTAATGCTCGGATTGTGGAAACAATGACGAAGATTTCGTATTTATGAGACGTCTCCGATATTTGTCATAAAGAGTAATAGTAAGATGTTTGTCCTCGTGACCATAACACTATCATTTGATGCGCATTAACAATTCTTTTATCTTTCTTGCTTTTACTTTCCAAAGGTCTTGTATAAGAACTAGTGGTCGCCTACGACTTCGTCAGCGCTGAGTTTAAAAAAGTTACCTTCCCGTCCAAATCCCGTCTAAATCGGACTAGCCGTTCCGGAGATTACCCGAAACAAACGCGGCGTTGCAAACATATAGACAGACAGGCAAACAGATAGAAAATAAATTTAAAAATTAGATTTTCGTTATCATTAATGCAAATACATTATGTGCACGAAATACGATTTTTTTTATATTATAATACAAACAGACACTCAAATTTTATTTATATGATTTTTTAATTAAAGTACTTACTGTCTTCGAAAAGACTAAGCGCCATTCATCTTACTCTTTCTCTACTACTTACTTTTTGATTTAAACCTAAGATTGGATTCAGCCAACATATCTTCAATCGCATTATATAAAGTTATAACATTGGCCAGTTTTGTTGTTGACGGTACGAATTACAGGTTATTATCATTTAGAGTCTTTTTCACGTAAACAGAAGTCAAAAGTAAACGAAAATTAGATAATTAATACATAATCTTGTTGTCGCATAAGTCTTCGAAGATTGTATACGGATGGGAACAAATGAATTTGACAAATGACAAAT
>NW_013531188.1:1416677-1418469 GCF_000836235.2 Papilio xuthus | reverse complement strand
AGTGATAATTATTACTAAGACTATGTAGTCTAGAAAGAGTAATTTAAGTATATGTATGTACATAACTCAGACAATTTTTTTTATATCAGTAGGTGGCAAACGAGCGAGCGGCCACGTGAAATCGCTGAAATAGCGAAGTGAACGTTGCCCATAGACATACGCAATTGCATATGCGTTGCCTACCTTTAATCGACGGAGGAGAGGATGCACAGAAGGAAAATATTTTCCCTTTCCATGCATCCTCTCAACCGAAAAGTCCACTTCTACTTCCCATCCTTTCCTTATAAGAAAGAGGGTGGGAGGGGAAAGAGGACTCTCTAGGGCCTCCGGGACGTACACTCATCAGACGAAACACGGAATAGCTTCCACTTCTGTATGTTCGTGGTATTTCACCGGGCGAGCCGGGCCAATTCGTGCGAAGATGTTAAAGCGGGCTCTACCACTGTTAATATTTAAATAGTTATGAATGATATTCCCAAATAATGTAGGCGTTTAGTAATATTGCTCCATATTCTGATAACCGTGTTATTATCAGCGATTATTAGTGTATTTGAGATCACAAATATGGTATTTAATAAGCACATACAAGAGAAAATAATGTACTTAATATCATATTACCAACAATGTAATAACAATTTTAATAAATCTCCAAAATAAAGTATAAAAGATTTAGGTCGTCTAAAATTTGTCGTATAAAATTTAAGCTGAAGCTATTTCTCTAAAAGCCAACAGTGTGAACATATGGAATATTCTCTAGAGAACTTTAATAACGTCAGCTTAGTATAATCAAGCTTGGTGTTATACTGAAGTCATATTCGTTTAAAATAACTCTGACGAATTGTAATTAAAACTATAACAGTTGGTTCGAATCAATCTAATAGTATAAATTTACTATTGTAGTAACTAATTACTTCATTCGCGAAACTTAAAATCTTTTGCCGTCGACGTCGTCCCTAACAAATGAGACGATGTGAAGATAAGTATCGTCACGTCATTTACGTTGATTATAATGAACCTGGCCCTAGACCAAACGCAGGATAGAGCGAGCTGTCCGTGAATTTGGATGCCTTAAATTTCTACAAGTCAAGCCCGCGACTTGGTTCGCATACTTCTTTGGCTATTCAGTTATCTATTCCAAATTTTATCTAGAATAATTAAGCCGTTATGAAATTATGTTGTAACAGATTTCTAAATATTTATTCAAATCATCCAAACTATCACATCAATAACAGTGTAAGGGTTGCCTAGTAGTTACACTTCTATGTTTAAATTTGTTCCTTAACCATGTTTAAATCCCTTATATCTACTTGTATTATTTAATGTTGCATCTTAAAATATTTTACTTCGAATTATATTCAAAAATATAACATGTTTCTTTCGCTTTCGTAAAATATAGTAACACTAATCTTACCCAAAATATCTCTACCAAAGAAATATTGGGTAATTTGTTGAACGCAGGCGATAGGATCGCTTCCCCTTACTAATGCTCAAGATAGAATCAAATCCAATGTTCCTTTATGCAAATACAACTTGAAATTACGCTTTCTGAATTTTATGCGATGAAGTTAAGCATTGTTTGTATACAGTTGCTATAAAAGTTTTTTTTTATAAAAATATCGCGCCTAGTAATTTCTATTGAAGAGGAAATAAATTGCGACCAGTCCCAATTTCGCTTGAGTTGACATTCATTTTGTAAACAATCTATACATATTTATACATATCAATAAAATTGGTGTATCTGTTTGTAATATAGATAAAAAATCATTTATTTATTTATTTATTTATTTAAAAA
>NW_013531188.1:1366352-1416481 GCF_000836235.2 Papilio xuthus | reverse complement strand
ATTAATATCGAATTATTTTTGGTTACTTTCATCATGTTTCGTATACATGATGTATGGCGAAAAAACAATTTTGAGAATTTTTGTCTGTCTGTATGTCTGTGCGTAAGACCGCGTATGTTATGGGCAATCTCCGGAACGGATGGACCGATTTTGACTGAACTTTGACGCTTATGAACGGGCTATTACAGGCTACTTTTAATTCCGAGTTAGCTTTTTATATAGTTTATATCTTTGAAAGATTAGGTGACCTTTTAATGGTATAATATTTTCGAAATTCTATTTCCCTTTATTTTTAATTTGTCACAAATATATAAAAAACTTTTCTGTATACTAGTAATCTACATTTTAAAGCTCGCTACTGTAATATTTAATAGATATGTCAGAGTTCTAGATCTTCTAAAATATAACAAGGATGTCAAGTTTTATCATATAAAAATGTAACGATATTGGCTCATGTTGTATTACAGATGAAAAGTTTGATTAAGGCTCAGAAAATGGAGACACAGGTATCATTTTCGACCCTCGTCAATCTAGTAAAGGGTATAAAGAATATTACGTACGAAATATGTCACAAATATTCATATTATTACTTTTATGTGTCAATAACGATAGCGTTCGAATAGATAAAGATGTCAGAAACTGTTGCACTGTCCCGTACGCCTCTAATTTCGTACACGCGGCCTTAAACAATCCCTAGCCTTCACTGATATATATATGTAAATAAATAAAAATGACAAAAAACCTTATCTATATATTTATATATTATAAATTCGAAAGTTTAGATGGACGTTTGTGGATGGATGAATAGATGTTTGTTAGAAGGTATCCCTGGAACAGCTCAATGACTCTAGATGAAATTTAGCACAGACGTTGACATAGTCTTGAAGAACATAAAGGATTATTTTTTTTATTCCGCGTGTACGGAATCCTGGGCGATAACTTGTAGAATCATAAAGCAGATGTTCAGTGGCAATTTGGCAGTACGATAGAAAATAAAATTTATTTATTTGTAAGGGCACCCAAGCATCCAAGATGCCCTCGGCATTCGATAGACTTAGCCGGTGATAATAAAATTTAAAAGGGCAAACTTCGGGCTTCTACGGAATGGAATGAAAAGTGATTTGCCTAATCCAATTTTCAATTTTTCGATTCACTGGCTTTCTGGATTTAAAGTCTGTCTCGCTCTATTCCATCGAAAAACTTGAAGTAAATCTGTATTTACTTTATTTTCAAATTCATTTGATTTATTTATCTTTACTTTAAAATATTTAATTGTAAATTTAAAAAAATAATTGCATAAAATACCCTATTTTCTATAGATTTTGATTCCAAGGACATGAAACAATTTTAATTATTTGAATATGTAGAAAAGATTCGCAAGAAGTAGCCAAACTAATAACAGATTGTAAGAACTAATGTGAATTCACATAGTCATCCTATTCCTAATATAAATTACAAACATAAAAATAATTAATGCTCGGATTGTGGAAACAATGACGAAGATTTCGTATTTATGAGACGTCTAAGATATTTGTCATAAAGAGTAATAGTAAGATGTTTGTTCTCGTGACCATAACAACACTATCATTTGATGCACATTAACAATTCTTTTATCTTTCTCGCTTTTACTTTCCAAAGGTCTTGTATAAAAAACTAGTGGTCGCCTACGACATCGTCAGCGCAGAGTTTAAAAAAGTTACCTTCCCGTCCAAATCCCGTCTAAATCAGACCAGCCGTTCCGGAGATTACCCGAAACAAACGCGGCGTTGCAAACATACAGACAGACAGGCAAACGGACGGATAGACAATTTTTTTTTAAATTGCTTTTTCGTTATCAGCAACATAAATTCAACATGTGCACGTAACATGATTTTTTTTTTGATATTACAAACAGACACTCAGATTTTGTTATATTAATTTTTAATTTAATTACTGTCTTCGAAAAGACTAAGCGCCATTCATCTTACTCTTTCTCTACTACTTACTTTTTGATTTAAACCTAAGATTGGATTCAGCCAACATATCTTAAATCGCATTATATAAAATTATAACATTGGCCACTTTTGTTGTTGACAGTACGAATTACAGGTTATTATCATTTATAGTCTTTTTCACGTAAACAGAAGTCAAAAGTAAACGAAAATTAGATAATTAATACATAATCTTGTTGTCGCATAAGTCTTCGAAGATTGTATACGGATGGGAACAAATGAATTTGACAAATGACAAATGGGCAAACTCGAGGGGGGCCCGAGTGGGCAAGTTATGGTGACAGATGACCGTCGGGCAAACACTCGGCAAATGCTTTGGTGCCGATACCGCTCGTTACTCATGCGACCTCTTTCGATTAATTACAATGCTGTCAGTTTTTTTGGTCGATTGTAATTCGGGTGACCTTACACGAATATATCTTTAAAAATAATTTTTTTATTGATGTTATTTTGCTAAAGTTGATTTCTGACAACAAAACGCTTTGATTATACGATTACACTCTGTTCGAATCTTATACTGTTAAAAGTTCAGCTTGATTCAAGTTCTGATTTATTTATCCTTAAGATTTACAAGTTTAAATAAATAGGTTTCTGATACCTTTGTATTAAACATGTCGTCATCGCTGTAGAACGTTTAAGAGTGGTAGAACCCGCTTTAACATCTTCGCACGAGCTGGTCAGGTTCGCCCGGTGAAATACCACAACCACACAGAAAACAGGCGTGAAGTGGAAGCAATTCCGCGTTTCGTCTGATGAGTGTGCGTCCCGGAGGCCTAATTTAGTCCTCTTTCCCTTCCCACCCTTTTCTTATAAAGAAAGGATGGGAAGTGGAAGTGGACTTTCCGGATGAGAGGATGCATGGAAAGGGAAATTATTTTCTTTCTGTGCATCCTCTCCTCCGTCGATTAAAGGTAGGCAACGCATATGCAATTGCGTATGTCTATGAGCAACGGTCGCTTCGCTACTTCAGCGATTTCAGGTGGCCGCTCGCTCGTTTGCTACCTTATGATATAAAAAAAAAGAACCCCATGGTAAGACATTTAGACTAAGTAGTACTTTAATTATATTGTAATTGAAAGTCTTAAGACTTAATTATTTCATAGGTTTCAAATAGAAGGAGAACAATTGATTTGTAAATTATATTTAAGGCTCTTATCAATCTACTTGATTTGAAAATACATATTTTGTTCCTCTTTCGTCGTATTCTTTTGTCTTTTCATTTGATTGTGATTTTCAATTGTTTTACTGGTATTTTGTCCAATGAAGAAAAAAAATAAAACATCATAGGCCTGTCATAAAAACCATCAATATATTTACTCAATATCTATTTACATATTTACATATAGCCTTATATATAACATAATTGATAAATTGATTACATCTATGTACACCACATGGGAACCAATATATATTGAGATCAAATTCAACGAAGTACAAAATGAATTAAAAAAATAACCGAAGGATGGTTATTCATACAATAAATACTGAATATTCTTAAACTAAAACATTTAAATATTATATAGTATAGACAGAAATTACACATTAACATAAAAAAAAACAGTTATTGAAGCTTATAAAAGCATTAAATTATAGGTATTTAAGGTTGGCATAGATTATTACCTCTAGATGGAGCATTAGAAGTTTGACGTGTGAAGATTTTGGAAAGTCATTAGTGTGCGTGACAAATAATAAAAATATAAACTGAAATATAAAAACGGCTGAACACTCACGTATATTCGTCTCAGTGAGCGACGGGCCGCGTCCGCGATATAATACCAGTACCACTCATCCTGATGAAGGGCCCCCGATGGGCTCGAAACTAGTCGGTGCCGCCACCGGACGAATATACGTGAGTGTTTAGCCGTGTTTATATATCAGTTTAGTATAATGTCTCACGAAAGTTTTAATAAAAATATAATTGTTCGAAAAGAGGTTGTATTTAGATTTATTTTTGGTTTAAATACTAGCTGTCGCCCGTCACTTCGTTCGCGGGGAACGAAAAAAAATCTTAATTAGTGACCTATGTGTTCTTCCAGACTATGTTATACATCTATACCAAATTCCATCGGGTTCCGTCCAGCCGTTCTGGAGACACATGCAATCAAACACCCATCTATCCATCGGAACATTTATAATATTAGTAAGATTGTAAAGTAAATTGCAACACTGGAGTATTAAACCTTTCATGCTCCGAACGCTCCATCTATTGGTACAAGTCTATGAAGAGCTTACAAACTTTCATTTCCAACGGTTCTCACAAACTTTACTCAAATGTTTATCACTATATTTACTACATTCTTCAGTCAGGGTTTATCTTAATAGCGCCCTAATTTTAATAAAACACCTTCATTTGCTTGAATAACTTGTAGAATTTTGATTATTAATTGGTTTTAATTTTGAATTAAATTACAAATTTAATATCACATAATAAATTGAACAAGTTACTCCAATAGAAAATTACCTAAGCTTTTAAAAGTAAAAAAGGTTTTTCGTATTTTCACGGTTTTACAATTTTATATTTAGATTTTTTTTAAGTTAGATAAATGTCAACAAATACAGTCCATCCAATCTTACGAGGATCTTTAAAATAAATAAAGAGAATCAAAATAAATTACTAACTTATTTTATTACATTATAAAACTAAATATTTAAACAAACATACATCCTGTATTCATTCTTTGTACAGTGTTAAAGGATGTTCTACAAGGTGACAATTCTATTTATATTGTAATTTAAAATTGAAAAAAATATCAGTCCTCTTAATAGCACTTTTATAAGCAATAGTCTAGATTAACCTCGAAATTATCGTACAAAAATTAACATATTAACCATTCGATTTATCTATTTTTCAAACCTCTACATATCAGTCAGTGGTGTATTTATTTATTTATATGTTATGTCGGTTCTTCTATGTCGGTTATAGTATTTCTCATTTCGACATTTTCAATTGGTGTCACTTTTAATTTTGTCGTAGATGTAGCAAGCTTTACCAAGTCCTCGTCAACTGTTGTTAGTTGAGAATATAATGTCTTCGGAAATAATGTTAAATGTTTTCTCTTCCTTGTCCTTAGCTGCAAGAAAATATTTTATTCAATATCTATTTCAAAAAAATCCTGGTTATGGGTTTTATTCGTTAAATACCTTGTACAGTAAATAGTGTTCGTAATCATGTTTGTATTAGATGTTTCTTTTTAAATAATATGTTCTTAACCCAAACTTTTTTGGTACCCTTTAATATTACAATTATAATTAAAATTCTACAAATAAAAACAGATATTCACGAAAAATTTATTAAGAATCTTTCAGGAAAAAGCATTTTTTTTAATATAATAGTAATTATCTGATTACTAAAAAAAAATTAATTTTTCTCTTACCATTACAACAAGAACCGTAGCAAAAACAACGCCGACAGCAGCGCCCACGCACCACGCAATCACCAAATCGCGATCCAACTGTAAAATACTAGGCGGGTCCTTCGCATCATCGACATAGAACGATGCAGTCAAATGAGTTCGAATATTTTCTGCAATACGACGCTTACCAGCCGATGATCCATTTAAACAACCTCCTAAAAGTATCAAGTATAAATCAGTGCTTACACAACCTAGTGTGGGAGATGAACTATCATCTCATCATCATTATTATCATCATAATTCACACCATCGTCATCTAATGATACATTTCTTCGAGGACAAATTAGCATCAATAAATGGCTTTAAATAAAATTTTGTCAGATATTTCTCGTATTATTGTTGCATTAAATAAACTGATATAAAAACGGATAAACACTCATGTTTATTCGTCCGGTGGCGGCACTGACTAGTTTCGAGCCCATCGGGGGCCCTTCATCAGGGCGAGTGGGACTGGTATTATTTCACGGACGCGGCCCGTCGCTCACTCAACAACGATAAGTGAGCCGCCACCGGACGAATATACGTGAGTGTTTAGCCGTTTTTATATCACTTTATTATAATGTCTCACGAAAGTTTGAATAATTTAATATTTTTGCATCATTAGGTTTGCAATCATTTAGTTACTTACCAATATCTTTATGACAATGACAACAATCCATTGTTTCATTAATCATTAGAAACATGGATGATACATTTTCCATACAGCACGGTAAGCATTTATGATTTACTCTGCAAAACAATACAATAATCAAATCTTTATAAACAAACGCTTAATTCCATTTATCCGCTGATTTAATTACGTTCATAATAACGCTCATTAAAAAAAAGTAATTAAACTTCATCATATAGAAATTTTATTTTACATATTCCAATTTATCAAATTCCTTCACCTTAAACTATTAATAACAATATAGTTTGAACTAAATTCATCTGTATTTAGTAAACTAGGATTTAATGGAATGCGAATACAGAATATTCAATATCAAATTGAAACCACAAATCATTGCTTGGGGTAAATGTCTTACCTCGTAGACAATATCCCTCGATGTTAATTCATTAACAGTACACAATACGCTTATATATCATAGAATCTAATAATAATTAAGTAGACTATTACTAAATTATTTAATCAAAAGTAATACATGAACATAGAAAAAAAGAAAAATAGAAAAATGTTTAGTTCAACACAAATACTTATTGTATTTTAAGGTTTTACGATCTTTGAAAAATGGAATATTAGTAAAATGAATGTATGAATTAGTTTTAATACTATTATCTTACCTATCTAACCGCAATGGGTGAGCGCAGGTAACACAGCTTGTTGGCCCCGGTCCCGAACAGGACCGACAGGACTCATGACATGGTCGGCAAGTTCTAGATCTCGGCTCATAGAACTGAGAGCTGAGACATTCGATACATAAACCATTCTCTAAGGAAAAATGGCGAGGACACGACGTACACCGTTGGGGACCTGCCCCGTGACAGTCTTGACAGTAATGATGACAGCGGCGACAGCTCTCCCCCCATGTGAAGAAATTTTGAGGGCATTCAGGTCTACATTCTCCAGCCGCTAGTCGCCAATCCGGCGGACAAGATGCACACTGATCCCTTCTTGGACCAGTACATGTTTGACAGGAAAGATAACATTTGGAACATATCCCATCATCAGGGTAGTATCCTGCTGCACAAATTCCTCTACAAGTTCCTGATTGTAATCTCAAAGATCCAGCACAAGATGTACAATTCAGTCTCGATACACAGGCTGAACATGTGTGGGGGCATTTAGAACAGCTACCAGCTGTTTGATAAAACCCTTGCCCACATTCTGATACGCATCTGAAAATTAAACATACATTAACAAACAGTCTTATGAATAGAGAAGATAAGTTTATACAACAAGGCATCTTACCTTGTACCTTGAAGCAGTAAAGGGCTGGAGCACGACAAACAATCCCATTCATTCGGTCCGCTACATTTCTCACAAGTGGAATGGCAATTTTTGCAGCGACCGCCCTCAAAGTATTCGCCTATGAGAAAAGTTTTTCTTTTTGTTAATAAATCTATTATGTTATTGCGTTCAAGTGATATTGTAGTCCTAGTTCTAATTTCTCTATGGTAATATTTTATTCATCGTTTGTAATGAAATTGAGTTATTCATTAAATACAAGATGCCTTTAATACTTACTAGTATCACATTTATTACTCCCATTAGGAAGACATTTCCCTCCCTTCGATAACGTCCATTTTTCTATGCAAAGAGTACACATCGAATATGAACAAACCGCACATCCTGTAGGACATCTAAAAATATAAATATTTTCTATATCTTAAAGTCAAGTAAATAAAATACGTTAAAAACTACATTATTAATACTCACGGTAAACATTCCCTTCTCTGAATGTCTGGATAGAATCCAACTGAACATTGGGGAACACAACGATTTTCATATGCGAAATCTCCAAGACGGCAAGAGACACATTGAGTAGCGTTTGGACCGCTACAAGATTCACAACTCTCGTGACATTGAATACATCCAAAATCATCCTTTTGATATGTTCCAGGAGGACAGGATGCTAAACATGATCCGTTGAAAAGAACGTAACTATGAGCACACGATGAACATAAATCAGCTTTATCGGCACACGTGTCGCAATGTTCAGCACAAGGAAAGCAAGCATTGGCATCAGGGTCTTCGTAGTAACCGTCTGGACACTGTTGCAGACATACTGCTAGATCTGTTACCAGTAAATGAGCTGGAGCACAAGTTAAACAAGAATCTTGTCCAGCACCAGCGCATGTTTCACAAGACTCATGACAAGGCCAGCACACTCCACCTTGATTAACAAAACTTCTTGGTGGACATCTCGACACACATGAATTGTCTAAACGATAATGCTTACAAGCAACACATTGTGTAGGACCCTTTCCGTAACATCCTTGAGAATCGCATTCAGGATCGCACATTCTTTGTACTTGCTTGTCATTGGCGTCTGCTAGTACATTTTTACGTTGTGCTGATGGAATATTGTTACTGTTACTCCTTCTATCAGAAAGGCCCAATTCGATTTCATTTAAAAATTGTGAATATTCTGAAGCATCGTATACATCGTTTAAGTGATAGTTCTTTTGATTTTCAAACAAATTATTGGAACTAAAGTAACTCTTGTTCCTCACTCTGACTGGATTTGTTGCTGTTCCATAAAATATTAATTGCCATTTCTTGAGCACACCAGTTTGAGTGACATGATTGTTCCCTGCGTTTATTATTTGTAAAGTCCATCTGCCTTCCGCATTTTCACCCCAAAAGTGTACGCTTAAAAATGGCCAGTCATCGAAATTGGAGCTTGTTGCATCGTGGGTTCTTTCAAATAAAAGGGTAGACGTGGTACCCATAGGTGATGTAAGTAAAATTCTTAAATTCCCTCTCGGAAAGAAACTCAATGATATTTTACATTGAACGTGTTCTAAAAATCTCACCTCGTTCATTGTTCCACTACAACCATTTACATCCATGTGTACGGATATCGTATAACCAAAAGAGGTCTCAATCGATTTATCCTCGTTTATCTCCTGAGACTTACAAATATGTTGTGGAGGAACATTCACCCATTGTTCAGCCAAAGATACAATTTGTGCGGCATCCATTAGCCCGTATCCAAATTTATGGCTCACTTTTCTTTTTACACCATTTACAATCCAACCTTCCTCTTTTTCTAAAGGTTGTGATCTAGATGTCATAACGATAAGATGTTGCATATCTCTCCAAGTTATTAAAGGATTTGCTTCTAAAGCTAACGCACATATTCCTGCAGCTAATGGGGCAGATGCTGATGTACCGGTGTGGTCCACCGTACAAATATGATCTGGTCTTAACTGTACGTCCATATCTACGGTTGCGACACTCTTGTCTCTTCCAGGCGTCCCAGAACTATAAGTCGATGCTAACGTAGATGAACATTCTTCTAAATACCAAGGCTTATATCCGCCTTGTGTAGCACTGGATATTGATATCGTAAATATACTATTTGCATAACCATCACAATTACAAGAATCCGTATGCCTACCACCATTACCAGAAGCCCATATAAAAATAGAACCTTTCCCACCTCTTCCGTTCGTCACCCCATTTATAAAAGCTCTGGAACAAATACAAATATATAATTCTCCCAATATTATTCTTCGTTATTACTCATAAATCAAAATAGTTTAATTTATTTTACCTTCTCGCTAATGGACCTGGACCATCAACAGTCTTTCCGTCATCTTCGGGTCCCCATGAGGCACTATAAATATCTATATGGTGAGTATTAAAACCAAGTGCCTGAGCTTCGACAGCGTCATTCACTAAACCGTCTAACATTCTAACGCCTCCTATACTAGCGTTATATGCGATACCAACGCCACAGTATCTATTGTATGCGACGGCGGCCACTTCTCCAGCACATCTAGTACCGTGTTTATTGTCTCCGTTATCTTGCGGCGTCGGATCAGTATCGTTACCATTTATATCGGTAGAAGCAGCTGGATCCTACAATGAAGAAACTGTTTCATTGGCAATTTTAACTATAGTAAAATCTAAAATACAAACGTTAGTTCGTACTATACGAAGGAATACAATGGTAAAAAAAAATTACGTCCGTTAAATTAGAATAAAAAACACGAGATACTAGAATGACTTACATAGTTCTGTATTAAATCCGGATGATTAGGTTGTATGCCGTCGTCTAATATTGTTATAACGACCCCTTTTCCCGTGTATCCTTTTCTCCAAGCGTAACCTACATTCATATCTAAACCTCCCGCTGCGCCTCCATTCTGCATTTATACAAAACAATGAATAAATCTGGAAAATTATTTCTACAAATATGCGAATAAAACACACGAAAATGCTCCCTATGTTTCCATCAATTTATGAGAGAACTACAGAAATTTATTTCAGAGTAGAAATCATTGGGTAGGCCTATGAATACTTACCAAATACCATTGTTCTTTAAACAATGGGTCGGGGAAGGAAGGTGTATTGGACTGCCGCATTACATGTCGCGGCTTCAATTGGTGGTCCCTTTTGGTTCTCCTCAACTCTCGTTGTTGCATCACCCATCTTACCTGTCAATGAACATCTAAACATTTCAACTGAATAACTGGTTCCAGATAAATTAGAATCGAGACACAGTTAGAGTTCACTCACGTGTAGGGAAAACTCCATAACGAAAACAAAAATGTAATTAAGATTTTTTTTATGTTATCGGATTTTTTCTGAATTTCATAATTAACTACACAATGTAATCTAAAATTATTTTACACCAAAAAAACTTCTAGAAGTTTTTTGGCCATTTTGACCATTTATTTTATTTGACAGGTTATCCTGGCAAATAACAATATTACATCACTTTATATCACTTCACAGACTAAGGTAATGTGATCACACTATCACATATATTCTACGTATCTTTGGTAAAAGTTTGTATATCATAAAATGTGGATGAACACATATATGTAGTTATGTTGATACCGATAGATTTAAAGATTCAAAACTTGTTCACTTTGTTAGTAATCGTATTACATATGTATAAATAAATTCAAGAAGTTACACATCTTTACATTAAGTAAGCTATGAATGATACTTAAAAGTCGACTAACTTTTAATATAACTTGAATATAACTATTCAAATTCAAGACATTTAATATAATAATAAATCATTCGCGTAGGATAATTTGTTAAGAAATTGGCGCGTCGACCTTGTGATTCACTTATTGTTCTCATTTGATTAATTGTACTGACTAAATCTAGGATACAAATTTATGTATAATCTGTGAGATATTTTATCAGAAATCGTTTTGCTTATAGGAATATTAAAAAGGTCACGTCAAAAAATGTATCTTCATATAGTATCATTCATAGCACTTAGTGGTAATAATTTCTGATACTAGTATTGTCCTTAAATCTGATAGTGTTTGTAAGAAAAGTATGGATAGAATAACCACTTATGGTACGTAAATTTTAATCAATATCAAATATCTAACTAACTATGATTTTCTAAGACCATAATCTCCGTTTAAAACATTAATATGTTAATATGTTTTATACAAAGATTTTGGTCTCGGAAACCCACCGTAAGTAAGTTACATTTTAGTTTCGTGCAAATAAACAAATCAAATTAAAAAAGAGGGCCCATAAAAATTTACAACCCATCTTTATTCCTGTCGTAACGTCCGAAGTTAAATTGAATATTACGAAGTCGAAATTCATGCTTAAGTCATAATTTTAGGGTTGGAGATGTAATAACTCTTCGGAATAGGTAACTCGGAACATTTTCAGAGCGGTTATTTGTTTTCATTAACGGACTCATCGGCGTTAACAATTAAGAAAGAATAAATAGCAAGGAATAAATTACAATGTTCTTGGCAAGCAGACTACTTTACTAAAGTTAGCAGTCGTCTTCTTATACTTTAAGTAATTAAGTAGAGTTAGACTAAGTGCTTTGTACGAAAGTCATGTAGAATATTTTAATTATTTTCATACTTTCAAGCCCCAGCTTTAAAATAAAGCGCATTCTTATTGACAGCGATAGGACCTGCTTAATCTTAACTTATTAACTTAAATCTTCCTTCTAATGTACTATTGCTACTTTTCATCCACTGAACTAAAACTACAAAGGTACAGTCAGCTGCATTAAAACGTATACATTTATGAAGCTTCAGAAACTTGTATACGCTTTTGGTGTCAAAATCCACACGCATTCACCCCTACGATTGTGATCATAAACACATGCTACTAAGAATACGAATACGTACAAATTTATTTTTAAAATCCGAGGCGTACGCAAATGTCTAAAGTTTGGTAAATGTATACATATTTATGCAGCTGACTGTACAATGTAAGAGAAGAAACATATAACGTCGGTGAATAGAGAAAAGAGCAGTTATGTGAAATAACATAATACACTGTCGTGTGGATCTACCCTTATTGTACACTTCTGTGACGTCATAATACGAAGTTCTCCCAAATTATGCATTAAAAATCATTTTAGAACTTACCTGTGGGTCGTTTTTTAAACGATTCATATAATCGTAACTTGCATTTATAGATCTCTTGCTAATTTGTGGATGTGAAAAAAGAAAAAAATTCTTTAAGTTTCCGATCTGAAACAAAAGAAAAATATGTTAATAAAAATTAAAAATAAAACTTTTATCGTTTCTAAACATAACTTAATTCAAATCCATCCATAAATCTAAACAGTGCTCGAAAGCATCGTAAAAACAAACTGACGTTCGTACTCATAATTACGATAATGCCCGCCATCTGTCGACCGCAAACCGTAACTACAGTTTAATGTGTTTACATTAAAATCAAGCTGGAGTACATAGGTAATTATATACGAAAATATATAATTATCAAAAGTAATACATTATGTAATCGTGAATTTTTTTGAGTCAGTAAAACTTTACAATTTTTATCTGAAAATTTCCATATTATAATGAAAAATAATCTAAATTCATGACGTAATTGGCTTATGTTTTCAACAACATTGTGCGCGAAGTAGAGAAAATTAAATAACAACAAACTATCGTAGCATCGTTCATATCGTTAAAAAATGATAAAAATTACAGTTAATTGAACTTTCTTGTTATCAATTTTACATATATTCAATACTTTAATAAAGATATTATTGACAGACACACCTCTTAAGCTTTTTCTACAGAAATGAGAACAGGTAAACAAAGAAGGTGTACGTTTACTTAATAATTCGGTAATGGAACCAAACTACTTGTACTTTTGTTGAATTAAAGCTTCTAGAAATCGATAAAAACTATGTCGAACAAACGCGCTATTTCGACAGAGCCGTCGTAAGAAAGAATTCACCTAAATGTCGATTAGATAAGCGTCGAACAAATTCTCACTTTATCGCGTACGATTGAACTTTTCGCAAATAGATTTTAGTCTTTATTTTTTTTGAAATCTAACAATTCACATAATGAATTTCAAGCATATTAAATTAAAAATATTCAGTATAAGTTCCTAAACAATATATTGGAATAGTTCCTAAATAAATTTACCAATTGATTATGTTATAAAAATTCAACCGCAAAAAACTTTACTCTCCTACCAATCCAGCACAAATAACCGTTGGCTTCTGAGACCAAAAACCCCGTTAAAAATACTGTATTGACAAAGACAGGGATGACATATCCAGTGATTTTGATCTCTACAACCAACGATAAGTCATAAAACTTGTTAACAAGTGTGACGCGACTAGTAAAGATGATATAAATGATGAGGTCAACCAGTAGTACTCGGATACATCACAATCCATCAATTACTTTGCCCCCCGACACCGACGACCCTCTTTCGTGCATGATTTATTTTACGAAAGCACCAAACAATGACAATAATGGATCGACCAACTAAAACTTTACCATCATATTACTTACACAACACTAATGATAAGTGTTTCTAAATAAAGTCTACCTTGACCGGAAAATACTAAATATTACTAATATTATAAATACGAAAGTTTGAATGTATGGATATTTGTTAAAAGGTATCTCCAGAACGGTTTAACAGATGTGAAAGACCCAGATGTAGAACATACACTGGAAGAGCACATAGGCTACTTACTAAGTTTTTTAATACCGCGTGGACAGAGTCGTGGGCGACAGTTAGTATACTATAATATTAAAAAGTAACGAATCAATGGTTCATTATTAAAAAAAAAACTGTCATCATAATATTTGACTAAGTACAAAATTCAATCCAAATCGGTGTGTAAATATGAATTGTTTATTTCATAAGAAAACTTTAGGCTAAGTTTGAAGAAAACGTTATTCTTAACTTACCTTCAACTAGTATTAATCATATCAAAGTATCGAAATTTAGAAATAAACAATTCAGCGTTGTATTCCACTTACTACATCAACTTTTCTACACTGAAAGCCAACTAAATGCAGCTTGCCAAAAGCGTCCCTGCCAATTTCTTTGTATAATCACCATCCCATTACTCTAGTGACCGTTTTGAGTGGGTATGCTATTCCAGCATTCATTTTCATTTCCCTGCAATTTTCCTTAAGTATATTGTTCCTTTTACAAACTCGATGACTACGCTCGTTGTCGTAGAAATATAAATACATATATTATTTATCTTATTTACTAAGCTTTGTTACATGTCACTTTATAGTTTCTATGTAGAGAGTCCGGTATGTGCGAAAATTGTTGTAAGATCCTTGCGAGAACAGCAATGTGACCCTTCATAAGATGAAAGCAAACAATATTGCATACTATATAAGGCCGTGTATGAAAAAATTGGACGAAATAAATTTTGCTTTAGATAGTTAGGTTTTTTCATGAATATTTTCTTTAGCATTTTTTTGAACCTAGAAATTATCTTTTAAAATATTATACATAAATCAAATGTCGCTTTATTGCGATTCAATAAAATAATTATATATCTAAATTCTACTTAATTTGTTTAATTAAAGCTATTTCATTCTTGTATCATACATTAAAACATATGTTCTCCATTTAGTTAATGTAAATTTAATTTGAACGCCGGCAATATGTTACTTCTCATAGCTAAAGCACACAGTGCCGTTTTGTCTTGACATATATTTTAATATAATGCTAGACTTGAGCCAGATATCGATTTGAACCGTCTGGGACAAAAGCTTTATTCTTAATTTTTTAAAATCCCGCCAATCTTGAAGTTCCAGAATGTAAAATAATAATTAAAATTAGTTCCGGCTTTATCCGTAAATGAATCGTAACGCGTCGTCCACTTGTCGTCAACTGGTAACCACGTGGCAATAAGTTAATCATACCTCATATATTTACTTAATTAAGTAGTTATGTACCAAATATCTAATATAAGAAATACGTAAATTTAACTTCATTACCATATCATATCTTTTACTTGAGTAAGCTAAAAAAATAAAAAGGTATATCTTCAAAGAGGAAAATTTGTTAAGGTTGTTTGAGCGCTCCTTTTAACGTTGTAATAGTGAGCAAATATTGGACGTAAAAGCTTTTATCGGGACAGTAATGGGTTATTAGGTATTAATTGCAATAAGAGGGTTAAAAGTAAACAAACGGAAACTCTCCTCACAATATTCATGCTACGAATACATTATATAGAGCGCTGCGAATAGCGTTAGACATTTATGTATATTAAAAATATTCATTTTTGTAATATATAGAAATTAATTCAAAGAATATTTAAGTTTAAACCAAACTGTCAATTTTCTTAGTAACATGTTACTGTCTTGAGTGAGTACATGGGAGATATACGTAGCTATAACCATTTTACCTTCGGATGTGACATAGTAGAGGGCGAAATAAGAACATTAGGGAGGAACCTGGAACCCAATCAAGTACTACCACCAAATACAAATCCCTTTATATAGGACCTCGATTTTAGAACAGCCGATCAGAATACTAAATAAAAAATCGATTGTTATAAAAAGCACTTAAGATTAAGACAGGGTGAGTCAAAATCCCCGCTTCGCCTCCGTTACTAATAACGTCATGAAATCTCGGTCGTACAGTGAAATTCGTCAGTTTGCAACCGGACTAATCGTATTTGTCGTCAGATTGTATACCACATTACTAATATCAAATATCAACATTAGTAAATTATTTTTTTTTCTGCAAAAAACAAACACGTTTTTATTTTCAATTTTAGCTAATTACTTTGGGAATCAAGAAGAGATAGTCTTTTAACAGATACCATTAGCATCCCCTCGAGCTACAAAAACCGATTCCGTTCCATTGTCGAGTAATAATTAATGTTCGCCGACTGCGAGGCCTAAAAAAGAAGAGAAAAAAATCAAAGAAAATAGGTCGTAGCGTTACGAATAAAATGTAAGAAAACGGCAGAATTAATTCATATACGAGGTTATATAGTATAGTATGCATTATAATTTCAAACTAAAAATATAATTTAATATTTAGATTTTTTTATACAATAAGTTTCAAATGTCATACTAACTACTATTAGAAACAATTAAGAGGGAGGTTAAAAATAAATTTTGTTTGCTACATTGAAGTTCCGTGACTTTTTAAATTATTACATAAAACGTGTTAAGTTATAAGTGAATTTCTTTGTAATTTGTATAAAATTTAATCAGAAAATAAGTCTACGTTTATAATAAATTCTAGATATAGCGACGCAGAATAGTCCATTAAAGTTTTGTGGAGTACATAATCCTCATAGTATATTCAAATTATAATATTTTCAACAACAACATAACTCACGCCCCTAACTCAGAATTACAGGCAGAAATCACGGACCTCTATTTTACGCGGCTCTAACACATCTCTCTCGCTTCTTCTACATTCATACATCTACAAATTTACTTTATCTATATATATAAAAGAAAGTCGTGTTAGTTACACTATTTATAACTCAAGAACGGCTTTACCGATATGGCTGAAAATTAGTGAGATGCTAGCTTAGAGCCAGGAAACGGACATAGGGTCCTATTTATTCTTTTTTTTCGAATTTATGCCTTGAAGATCTGCTTTTTATTTAACTTACTAATATTATAAATGCGAATGCTTAGATGGATGCGATGTGAATGGATGGATTGTTGAATTGAATTTCACCGTCAATTTTATTATTTTATTCGGAGATAGCATTAGTTTTACAATTCCTAGGAAGAGTACACATTTCTCAGGGTACGTGTTTTTAGAATTTATATACATTTGGTAAATAGCTTCGGAATTATATACTAGGAAAAGTTACATACCATTCCGGTAAACCGTATACAACTCTAATAGTAGGTTATTCTTAATGCTAACAACATGTTTTGTAAATTTTTAATGATATTAAGAGAAATTATAATTATGTACAGATGTTTCGGTTTCACGGTTTACCACTACTTTCCCTACAGGCAATCAGTAATGTACTATATATTTTCAGACAATGTTAAAAATTTAAGTAACTAACCGTGAGTTTCTGAGGCTCAAAATCTCTTTTTAAAACATGTTACCATCTCTGTTTTGTCAAAGATAATGATACGAATGACGAGGTCATTTATACAGATATTTTGGTTTCAGATACTTACCGTAAGTTTTTTTTTAAATATTTAGAAAACATGATACTTATGTAAGAGGAAATACTTACATGAACGGATGAGTCATTGTGATTTATTTTATCAATTAAAAAATGTTTATAAAATACTATGGAGATAAAAATTACAAAGAAATGTTTCAAATTCGGTGCATTTATAAAATTTACAATCACGATTTATTATCTTTTTAGTTTAGAATAAAATAAGTAAGATTATTATGACGACATATATCTGATGTCAGATTTTTTACAATTTTATTAATTAATAGCTTTCGGCCGCGACCTCGTCCGCAAGAATTAAAAAAATATAGTAGCCTATGTATTCTTCTAGACTATGTTCTACAGTACACAGTGAAATCTATACAGTCATACCGGAGATATATTTAAAAAAAACATCCATTTAAACAGACAATATTAGTAAGGTATATTTTCCTTATATCGTACCTGTCCATGGTTGATAAAGCCATGTCTATGTGCTAGATCATCCGCGTACTGCGCCCCATCTGGTATATGAAGAGCGAACTGGTCGTGGTACAGCGGTAAACACAAGTCCAGCAATGTCAATAATACAAACACGATGAAAGTACGCATCACGATCTTCGCGCATTTCACGATTTACTTTAATACAAATATTATAACTTTCATCTATTAACTAGAAAAGTTTTTTTTTTAATTTTTTACTTTATTTAACTTTTTCGGTAACTTCTTTTGTTTTTTTTTTAAAGAATTTCACGCGCGTTATTTAAATCGACGTGTTTTCGTATTCCTAGGTTCAGTACCAGACGTCCTTCCGTGGAGACGTCTACGCGAAGACTGAGCTAAACCTCGTGACTGATAGTCTCTTCTATATTGTTTTCCGCGCATGCGTCAAAGTTGGCGCCCTTTCTTTAGCCTACTTGCTATCAAAACGTATTGTGTGAACGCCATCAATTGTCCCGCATACTTAATTGGAGTGAGGGACATACCTGCCTCCCTATTGTTAAATAGTTAATACATTTTATTTCAAATTAATGTCTTGTTTATTTACATTGTTGTTAATAATAGATAAATATATTACGTATTTTTAACAAATGTTTTAAAAATGTTTACAATCTTTATTACATATTTAATTGTTTATTAAATACATTGATAAATTCGCTAGATACCTATATACTTCAGACAAGTCAATATACAACATTTTTAATTTTGATAATTATTATCACTATTTTTATTTAATTTGATTAGTTTATATTATAAAATTTAGTTATTTACATTTAAATGTACGTTTAAACTTTATTTAGTTTACATAATTCTTATAACTCAGGTGTAAAACAGTTCAAATGCAACTAGTAACGCCATCTATTGAGTGGCAAGAGTAAACTCCGCTTGTTTTATTAAATTTTTAAAGTTTTTTAAGTAAATTTAATCTCGTTTAAATCTAAATATTCGCTTTTTATAGACATTCATTAAAATTTTAGTAATGTTAATTTTATAATTTAAATCGTTGCAACGCTACAGCCGAGGGTACTACGAAACATATGTCGATTCGAATCATACATGTTTAAGCTTAGAATTTCTTATTAATTAACCTTGATTTTTATAATCTAACTAGGCATATTATAAATTATTTCTTCTATAAAATATCTTATTCTAAAAGCTGTATAAACATCAACGCTTAGTTTAAATTAAATGTATATATTTTTTCTATGTAGAAAATTTTCAAAACTACGATCCGTGGCGAGCTAACGAGCTGCTGTTGGAAGGATGGAGAGCAATAGGCATGTGTGAATGAACCTACACCATTTATATAACCCCGGCACTTCATACGAATAAGTTAAGCCTCATTCCGTGCCTCAAAGTTAAAACAAATATAAGGCATTTGAATTTCCAACACTACTTAGATTTGAGTTTATTCAAAAACACATTTCTATGTATATACGTTTACAAATACAGGTATACGAATTTTTTAGATTCATGTAAGAGCTTTCGACGTTAACAAAATTATACGAATGTTATTCAGGAAAGAAAATTTGTAAAATTACATCATGCTATATTTTTTATGTAAATTTTATTAATATATTTATGAATAAAAGTAACACGCTTAATATAAACTAAAGTAAATAAATAAATATTTTTTCTTCCAGACTGTATTCTAAATCTTTGTCAAATTTCAGCGACATCCGTACATCCATTCTGGAGATACCTTTTAACAAACATCCATTTATCCATCCAATCATTCGCATTTATAATATTAGTAAAATAACTCGAATTTAATTGAATTCAAGTCTTTGTTCCTCCATACAGGACTTAAGGTAAACGATGCTTTAATGCGATCCCAATCACAATAGACCGATGAGAATGGCATTTTAATGAATTGTGCTTCTCTCATTTCACTAAAGAAATCCTTTTCAATAAAGCACCTATCTTGAAAAGATGACTTTATAGACGAGGATTGAGTATTGTTATACTGAATACGGCCATTACCCGGGATATTACAAAGAAAGTTATTCATCTATAAGGTTTATTCGGAAGAAATATAATTTGCAAATATGTATCCTAGAATTATATCAATATTAGCTGTCGCCTGCGACTCCTTCCGCGTGGAATTACAAAAAGTTTATATAACATATGTGTTCTTCCAGACTGTGTTCTACATCTATGCCAAATTTCAGCGAGATCCATGCAGTCGTTCTGGATATACCTTCAAACAAACATCCATCCAACCATCTAAACATTCGTATTTATAATATTAGTAGGATTGAAGTAGTTTGATAGCGCACAAAAAAAAACTCACAAAACATTTTTGAAGGAAGTTTTTGTATTAGACATACATAAAATTGAGTTGAAAGGTTACAAGGTATATGACGCTTTAATAGCAAATATAAAAAAATAAACATTGTTTTGTTTTCCTGATTTGAAAAATGACTACGATTCAAATATTGTAATCCACGGCACTATGCCGGTTTAATTAACTTATTTGCAATCTTCGGTAATCTTTTAAATAGTGACAATTAAATTAAAAGTATATTGTATATTACAGATTTGATCAACCAATGAAACTGTTTAAGAAATAACGCATTCTTATATTTTATTCCAAGTTAAGAATAACGATCGGTCTTGGTTCTAAAAGAATTTTACTGGTCCATAAAATGTTTGTACTAAATCCCGCCGTTAAATCCACAGGCCACGTTTAAATTGACCAGGCGATGAAAGTCCTACATTCGGTTACTAGAGCCATAAAATTAGTACAAGACATTTTATGAAGACGTAAATAGTTGTTACGGCCAGCGTTAATTTATTTGGTTTTTCTCATATAAAACCTCTGTAGATACTTTTATCTCATTGAAATAGACTGAAATAACAACATATTTTTCTTTTATAAGTTTATATAAGATGGTATACGAGCGTGCATTTCTATTTAAAGCAAGATATCCAAATAAGGAATATGCTATACGATTGGGTGTAGACAATAAAACATGGTATCACATCTTTTAGGGTATGTCACGTCAATCTGATAGAGTCAAGGTGATGACGATGGTGATGTCAGAGCAGTTTTAACAGTTCTATACTTAATAGTTGGTGATATTTTTTTTTGTAAATAATCAAGAAGGGCGATATTAAGAGCAGCTGAAACCGAGGTGCAGATATGCATAGATGCATGAATGTAGAAGGGAGAGAGGTGTGTCAGAATCGTGCCAAATGGACGTCTCTAGTCTCTGCTTACTCCTCTGGGTTACATTAATTAAGTTGTTAATTAATTATGTTGTTATTATAATTTTATTTTGGTTTATTTGCACACTTATATATCATTAGACAAACATAAACTATCATAAAGTTCTTTATGCCACCGAATCCATTGATATTTATGATTACTTTAGTATTGTTAATACAGCCGAATCCAAACCGAAATCTACTTTAGAGCCTTCTCATATTATTTCGCTGGAGGCTTTATCACATGCAGTAATAGATAAGCCTCCCGCGGCTTCTGAAGCGATTATGTATGGTTGAATGGAATGTATTGTTCACTTGGACGCCTTTCAATAACGTTGGCATTGAGGAAATTACGACGCGTTCTATAAGAAATTCAAGCTAATATTTTAAATGGACTACATTGAAGGATGGACGTAAAATATGTATTACTAGTATGATAAAACTATTTAAAACATATCGTCATACCTGTCATTATCTTGGTTACGCAGAGATATGTTTTAAACTTTGATTTTTGGTCTCAGAAATAAGTTATACGATTCAAAAACCCAACCAAAGTTTGAAATAAGACTACATATTGTGCCATCTAGTAGCAATTCATAATTTAATTTTTGAAGTCTTAACAAGTGACTAACGATTCGTAAAATAGCAATGTTTTATTATATTTTAAAAAGTTATCACATTTATCTACGGAATTTCTCTACAAGCGTAAGTCGATTTCGTGTTGAAAATCGATAAAATTGTAAATTAGAGAAAATTTCGATCGTCCAACAATATTCCCTATGCATTTCCCCTAGGCTACGACCCTACATTAGTCGGTGGGAACCCCTTCGGGTGTCTGATCTTGTTAGTTCCAAATTCGAATATTGGCCACTAAACGTACTCTTGTATTCTTGTCAGATGTGTAGGTAATTTGGTAGAATGTTAAAAATATTCAAAATTGCTGAAGAAGAATTTTCTGCCATAAATTGATGATTTTATTAATTCGATATGAAATAAATTGCATCCTAATTTTATTTTTTAGCTTTAATACAAAATATATTTGCAGATTTATATACGAATATTATTTTGGTATCTTCCTTTGAATTGTTAATATTCAATTGTAAATAAAAGTATTCTAATGCGATATTCTGACGGCCAAAATTACGAACTTGATTAAATAAGACTTAATTTTATTTGTGGAAACACTGAGACTTATAACAACGATGGTTGTGACGATTGTAAAAAAATAACGTTTATTTTGAATATATTATTATTATTAATAATGCTAATATTTATTTTGTTTGTTTACATAATTTTAGTATATAGTATCTTCATTTCTTATTGCAAACAATTTATAAACCGCCTCTCCCCCACCCCTTACGGCATAAGGAAGGGTGACGGATTCTTACGCCGACATCTATCCCTCGTTTATTTATCTTATTACCTTCAAATCAACCCTTAGGCGGTAAGGGGATGTGAATCGCTACATAAACCTTCGATGCATCTCATCTTGTTACTGGCAAATACGCAAATTGGCCAATCGACGATAAACCGAAAAGTGCCCAAATTTTCAACAAACATAAGCAAAAGTCATACTATGTTATTTCTTTTATGTCTGTATTTTTATACATATATACAACTATATGTTTATTTTTACAATTCTTTGATTTTTATATTTTAATAATTTTATAATTATATTAAAAACTCATCTACGAAGTAGAAATAATTTATTTGCCCTAAATGTTTAAATATCTATATCGAATAAAAATAGTTCACATAAAGCTTTATATACCTACAGCAAGCCTAAACCTATATATATAAATATAGTATACGCAATTCCCGCAACGAGTGGCTTCCAGTCTAATTTGCATAATAGCCAATCACACGACAGCGCGCCCTCTAGCGGTTTTGATGACGTTTCCTTAAGGTTTCCACACATTAGGTAAAACCATAAAGGGGTTACGTTAATATAAAATATGCATACCATGTTTATATAAAGAACATACAAAGTTATCTAAGCGTTTGAAGGGCGTCAAAACTTACAATAGATTTAAAATATTCTGAATGAATATTATGAATACAAACATTCTAAATTCTATGAATTATACAAAGTAAATATTTAGGATGTTTACTTCAAAATGTTTTAAGCATATTTTAAATTATATAATACTATCTGAAGATTAAGAATATTTTAAATATGATTATAATAAAAAATAATTCAATGTAATTAAAAAGGAAAGTAAATCTTTCTCACAAGAATTGCAAAAGGAAATTCATTAAGGAAGAAATCATTACACAAAAAAGTGTTGGCAACCTCATCTCGCCTCGAGGCTATAGTTTTAATTCCGTAGAGTATTACTTAACCTTACATAAATCTCACCTTATACCTTTTGATCCGTTTTCTCTACACAATGAGATTTCGCACCTGCAATCAACGTTTAATTCTTTTTGGTAAACCAAAAGTTTTAACAGTTTTAACTTAAGCCTTTATATACTTCCACTTTCCTTTGCGCTAAAATAAAATACACAATAAAGAGAAAATGTTCAATTAAGTCCCATTATCTTCTACCAAAGATTATTTTATATCATAGGGTTGCAGGTTTTTTTAAACAAGCGGCCACCTGAATTCGCCGAAATAGCGAAATAAAGCTATGGGTAGCATAGACATTCGCATTTGCAGATTGCACAGCAGGCGAGGAGACACAGAAAGAGGTTATTTCCCCTTAATATACGTCACCTTCTCCGTCAAATCCCTTATAGAAAAGGGTGAGAAAGGAAAAGAGACTAAAATTAGGCCTCCAAAATCATTAGACGAAACGAAGAATTACTTCCACTCGACGCCTATCTTCTGTGTGGGCGTCTACCATTATAACACTTACATAGTTGGGGGAATTTAATATAATTATATAACCATATAGTAACTTTGAATTGAATAACATCTGAAATATTATATTTGCGGTAGTATTTGCTGGAACTTGGAATCGTATAAAAGATTAAAAATACTACGATCTAGCTATTCGCTTATCGAGAATACTTATTACAGAAAGATAAAAACCTTATTCAGTGAAAGGCAGTCGTCGCCGCTATAAACTTAGTTACACTAAAAGGCTATTACGTCTAGCATACTATTACAAGCTACGAAAACTTCTACGTCTTGTTGAACTTGCTACGTAGTTTTAATTTGAACGCTAAATTTTGCTTGCACATTTATAGAATGTAGAAAATACGAGTTATTCAATTTAACTCAAAGCAGATTAAATAGTTTAATCTGACGAAAATAAATGTAGTAAACATTGGAAAATTATAAATAGGAGAGTGATATTAAGCAGATTTTAATATTATAATTTAATAGCTGTCGGCCAACGACTCCGTTCGCGCAGAAATAAAAAAAGCCTAATTAGTAGTCAGTGTGTTCTTCCAGTTTTCTACGTCTATGCCAAATTTTAAGTCAGATCCGTTCAGCCGTTCTGTAGATACCAAAACAAGCATCTATCCATCCGTCTAAACATTCGCATTTATGATATTAGAGAACTATTATATATTTATCTAAAAAAAATCCTAAAAAAATAAATACCTGCACAAAATTAACTTTAAAAGGAAATTATACAGAATTATTTAATGAGAAAAAGAGAGATGATTTTGGTCAGTTTTATTAACATCAGTTAAAAACAATCATAAAATAATATATGCAATTAATTAAACATCCATCAAAACAGTGTGTATTAATCCTTGATGTTTGTGATTAGATGTGACGGGATGATAACCAACTGATTAATAATTAATTAGCAGTAACTGAGCTAGACATTGAGTGCTGTCAAGCAAACATATACTGTGGTGTTAATCACATCAATTCATTAATTAAGTTTAATCGAGTAAATTTGTAGGGCCTTAGTATGTTCAGTCATACTGTCAAAGTGAAAAATGTATAAAACGTACCAAAAATTGAGCTACGTCTTAACGGTCATTCGTAGCACTGTAGCATGGTAGCTCAGTAACATTATAGTACTGTAGCATCGTAGACCCTTGTCA
Source organism: Papilio xuthus (assembly GCF_000836235.2). NCBI lineage: Eukaryota > Metazoa > Arthropoda > Insecta > Lepidoptera > Papilionidae > Papilio > Papilio xuthus. Next base: position 1,391,314 of record NW_013531188.1, on the reverse strand, counting down.
CCGTAGCACTGCGTTGTAGCACCATACCACAGTAGCACCGAAGCCTTTTGATAGCGTAGTGTTATATTACTGTAGTACTGAGGGTATAGCATTAATATTGAGAGAAGACTTTGGTATGGTTTCGTAATATTGTGTCTTAAGAGCGCTGTACTTTTAATACAAAATTTTGTCAATTATAGTTTTAGGAATATTAGTACTGGGCTCTCTTTAGCTTCGTAGCACTGTCACACTAGGTAAATACTATAAAATAAGACTTTAATACTGTAGCAATTTGCAGTATAAAAATGGACTTTTAATTTTAAAATGTATTGACTTCTCGGGCATAATATTCACCAAGTTGCTTCAACAAAAAATAACAAGTGAAGTTTCCAATAAATTGTAACAAAACCTATAACAGTACCGTAGACGTAATAGCCTTTGTGGTGGCTTGTTACAAGTTTGCTTGTTAGAAAAGGCTTTGATTCATTTGATATGTTTCTTTGATAGAAATTCTTCTTACGACACGCTCTTGATAAAATCTACAATACGTTTATAGACTTTACGAAAATAATGTTATATCAAGTAAATAGAATTTCGTTCTTAACTCTTTTATTTACTTTATGTAAATAAATAGATATTTTAAGAAACGTAATATTAACTTTTTTATTTATGTAAATATAGTTTGATGGATCATTTTATTTACATAAAGACTGAAGTTTTTATTTATTTACAATTTATAATATAATACGCTTTCAAAAAAACTGCATATGATTTTGGAAGCAATGATTATGCATGGTTAAATGGAGAGCTTGGTTAACTAAGATCACTTGCTTAGTTATTATAATCAGCTAGTGAGCTACTACTACGTCTTCACTGAGGGTCTCGGAGGCTTCCCTAAGGGGTGGCTAGGCCATAGTTAATCACGGAAGCCTAGTGCGGGTTGGTTGACTTCACACATATGTTAGTCATTATGATTGATTAATATTTCCTACAATACCAGAAATGAAACTAATATCGTAGCCTTATTCTTTATTTATTTATATAAAGGTGATGTAATTAAAATTGAAATAAATAATAGAACTATATTAAAAATACATATACATGGGTTCTTGGAAATTAGTAGCTACGTCCATTTCATGTGAAACGGTTCAATTTAACATTAAGTTTCGAACTGTTCCGTACTCTGTATCAAAAGTTAGTTTACATTTCGAATTGATCAGTACACAGAATCCCTATCTTCTGCAACATCGAAGATAATTATTGTTAACAAGTATCAAAGATATCAAGTTTTAATTAGAAATATTTCTGTTTTCCTGGTAACATAGAATCGAACAATTTCCAATCAAACTTCGACTAATTTTAATTTTTATAGTTTAAGAAGAAAACATCAATTTGTGATGCATTTATTTTTAATAAAATCATTGTATGATTTTTTAATTTATTTTAAAAAAAAAGATTAGTATTTTGTATTTAGTTTAATACATATAAAAAAATAGGCTGTGTCGTTAATTAAGCATAAACTATTCGTTATAATTTTAAACAAAATCAAATGACGTCTCCCAAAAAATTGAAAAACTTAAATGGAATAGGACAGGACACATTATTAGAACAAAGAAAAGAAAATGGACTAAAGACATCATGGATTGGTATCCCAGAGAAGGGAAACGGCAAAGAGTACGACAAATTAAAAGATGGGAAGACGACCCACCAAAGGGATGGCGAAGATTAGCGCCCGATAGAGAGGTGTGGAAGAGACTAGGGGAGGCCTATGTCGAGGGACAACCTGACACACACGATGCTGGGCAATAGATTGTACTTACATAATATACGAAAATAAGTTTATCAATATTGTAATATTAAGATTATTATTGTCAGTGAATTAAGGCTTTATCTATCTATCTATTCGTTATAATTTAAAGATATCTTATTTGAAGTCAAAACTTACATAAATAAATATTTATCGATCACTTAAGTCAGGAATAATTTAAGCAATTAAATCATGTTTTTTTATTAATTAAAATTTACCGCAGATAAAGTAATATAAAATTTATCTGCCATAAAATTTATTCGCAATACCGACTTATTAAATATTATCAACAAAGTTTATAAAAGCTTTGTTGTTTAATCTCATTGTCATCAGCATCGTGTCCTTTGTCCAAAGCCAAGAATAACAATATCGCTTCTTAAAGAGTTTTATTGAGTAATAAAAACTTATACACTGCTTTCAAAAACCGACATCTTTTTAAATTAACAAAGTAATGGAGACTCATCCGTCTCATCTTAAATCCTAGTATATAGAAAAATTGTTGTTTGAAGTTTTATGAAGCTACTTTATACGAACTTAATTCCTTTATATTAAAGTTTTTAGGAAAGTTGTTTAATATGTTTCGTGTAATAATAGAAGCTGAAAATATTTACCCTTCATCTTATTACTTATATTTTTTGTAGGAATCATCTAAAGGTGAGTATAGACTAGAGCGTTCACTTGTAATATAACTGAAGCTTATATGATACGTTTTAGTGTATCAGCACCCTTTCACGAACTTTTACATATATTGAACCATTAATAAGACTATTACATTACGTAGAAATTCTCGAGCAATCTCTTCAGTTTATATCCACCTAAAGGAGTCGCTATGTTCCGATTAACAATACTTGTCAGACTTATATGTAAAAAGAAACAAAGTTTTAGTAAGTTTTCATTATAATAACATATATATCATTCCTCTAGTTATTTTTGAAAAGAAAGAGACAGAAATATGTTTCAAAACATGTGTTTAGACAGTGAACACTGTGGTACCAAACTCATACTGCAAACTCTATTAAGTAGTATGTATATCATAACCAATTCTTCAAGGTATTCTTTCTATGGGATATAAGAGGATATTATTGTAATGGAATTTGTGTTTTTCTTTCTTTACGAAAAATATATACTGCACGGATAAAACTTGATAGATCTTCCTCAAAGACATCGCAATAAATCTGATTTAAAAAGTTATGAATGTTGAACATAAAAAATAAAACAAAAAAATATTAACTTTTCGAAAAGAATATACTAAAATAAATAGATCTTAATTTAATAAAACAATAGTAACATAATATGTATATCTTACTATCTTAATAATATTATAAATGTGACTGTTTGGATGGATGGATGATTGTTAAAAGGTATATTCAAACCGTCTGCATGGATCTACACATAACACATAGACTACTAATTAAGTTTTTTTTTAATTCCGCGCCGTCGCGGGCGACAACTAGTGTTTGTAACAATTTTTAAATCATAATCAACCAAATGTCAAATTAAAATATTGAAAAAATTCTAAATATATTTTTAACCGACTACAAAAAGGTGGAGGTTGTCTATTCGTCTATATTTTTCTTAATAATTTCACCAAATTATTTACAAATCATTTGTCATTTATTTTGCCTCTTGTTTGAATTACCGAATACTCAATCTAATTTATTGTTCTTTGAAACTCTTTGAAACGTATTCAAATATAGTTAGTTACAAAGAAACGAAAAAAAGGTTATCATCTTCAAGGAAATTTATTTGTATAGGACTCGCGAGGGACACGTCTACGAGATATTGAGTTCTTTTTAGTAGAATTGATAAAATGAATATAATAATTATCAAGGATGGAAAAAGAAATGCAAGGAAAAAGTTTTTTTTTGGAAAATTGAAAGGTAAAGGATATAAAGTTCAAAACATTTTTTTTTATTTGAAATTTTTTTGTTTATTCATAAGTAAAGTATCTTCGTTCAGATTAAAGATTAACATTATAAATACGAATTTTTAGATGTATGGATGGATGAATTATTGTTAGAAGGTATCTCCAGAACAGCTGCACGGATCTCTATGAAATTTGGAATAGATGTAGAACATAGTCTGGAAGAACGCATAGGCTAGTTATTCAGTTTTTTTCTTAATTCCGCGCATACAGAGTCGCGGATGTGAGCTAGTTTTCTCATAAAGAAAAGTTAAACAAATACCTAATTAGAGTTCCTTGTTTATCAATAAACTTTAAAATCGATAAACGATTACGCTCCCGAGTAAACTAACAAAATCGGAGTTCGGCATCGCTTAACTTAGAATAAGTTGAAGTGTAAGTTAAGCAAAACCAAAGTCTAACAAAAACTTCGACTGAGAATCCGGCTTTGGTCAGTTTCAAGAACAACTAATTCGCACCAAATTATTCGAATTCATAGAGTTAGTATTTTCGAAGTTTTTGTTAGACTCTAGTATGCACAAAGACCATCTTTTGATTACCTACACCGCTGGCGCAGCAACCCAAGAGAGCCTTAGGTTCCGACTAAAGAGATCGCCAAAGTCGCCTGCCCTGCGCCTTATCCTGCCTATAGGTCCCGCAATTCCAGCTCTACGGCATCTCGCCAGCGGTATTTGGCCGGTCGATGGGTCGGAGCCAATCGGGGTCCCGAGATTTTCTAATTAAAAATTGTAATTTACTTTTTTAATTAGTCATTTTTTTGGGTTTATTTTATGTTCAAAATTTGTTTCACTAAAACGAAAATATTTGTTCATTTTCTGTAGCATTTACTACTCTGTGGTATATCCTAAGTCAGTTAAAGTAATATTTAGGGTGCAATAAACATTATAAACGTTCCAGAGTAGATTAACTTGGCCACTCAGGTACAACTAATTGACCTATTAAGTGGAATAATAGTCAGTACAAATGTCACTCAGTTTTATTTAAATTGGATTAGTATAATAGAATTATTCTCTTAAAGTGTCCACCTTTTTAAAGCCTTTCTTAGTCACTTAAAATTTTTACCGTCGTCAAAATAAACAGGAAAAATGTTGTTCTTAGTATTTTTTTTTAGTTTTAATATTGTTCCTTTTTTTCGAATTGCTAATAAATATGCGTATGGTTGTTCATTAATTTAACAATTCAAAGTTTATCGCAAAGACGAGTCTACGGAATTCGTATAACAAAGCAACACGTGAAGAGTAACTTATTTTAAACTTTTCAATGATAAAACAAACTTTGACATTATTCGCACGACTCTTGATTCCACGCTGATTGCTCTGTGACTTCGTATTTAAATGGAAATTTCTTCTCAACTCATTACGATTTAAATATTAAATAGCCATGACTGTGGTGTTCAAATTCATTGTCATTTTTATTGACACATGTTGTCTCTGTCTTTTTAAAGAGAATGTGAGCGATAACAATATATTTCAATAGAAGTGACACCTGGTAAGGCTACCTGCACATATTTGAGAAGAAATTCAAAGATATGTGTGAAGTCAACCAACCCGCACTTGGCCAGCGTGGTTGACTATGGCCTAATCACCCTTAACTTAGGGTAGGCTCTGAGCCCCTCGGTGGCGACGTATACTGAGCTGATGATGATGAGACGTGACACTATAGTCAAAACCCACAGTCAGATTCCATTTCCAAAACTACAACGACATACTGTTGTCCCTCTTGTACTATTTGTAATAACAGACATAATCCTTTTGTTCTTTTAATTCGGCAATGAACACCCACGTAAAGGTGAAGTATAAAGAATAGTAATATATTTTTAAATGTTTCTTAACCTGTTTTATACATTAAGACATAAATATTAAATAATTAATTATTAATAGACATCTTGCCGTTTTAGGAAAGGAGCAAGGCACAGAAGGGGAACCTAGAGGTTGCTCCACAGAGAAAGTCGCTGTAATTCATAAGTTAATAGAGAGAAATTAACAACAAATTTCTTTGATTCTATCACAAGTTTAAAAACCATTTATATTTAATACTATTTTTATATATGATACTAAAACTAAGTTCATGTGAAAGTTGAGTTAAAATCTAACACGTAAAGAGTTTCAAACTGTTAAGTTGTAAGTTGAAGTAAAGTTTACCTTTGTTTCAATACTTACAGAGTGATCGCTGAGATTTAAAGCTAAAATAGAATAACGTAATGTTTTGTAATTTCGGTTTTATTTTTTTATTCATTAGAGTCATTCTTTTATTCATAAGAGTCATCAATAACCTGACCTTATCCTTACAGAGGGTCGTCACAGTAAGTACTATTCTTGGGCCGCGGACGAGAGCAAAAGCGTGCTCGTGGCCCCGTCCCGATGCGGTGGAGGAACAGAGAGGTTTAGCGGGTATGCCTCCGCTATAGAGGAGAATCCCACATAAGTAACGCGTCCCCCCGGGGCGCGGAGTATGCATAAAGCATTCGTCTCTGGAAAAAAAATAAAAAAAGTAAGTACTATTCTTCCATCATCTCTATCAAACGTTATTATCCATAATTGGTCTAAACCAATAGTTCCCAACTAGTGGTCCGCAAAAGTCAGATTATCGTACGCGAATGATTTTAATATTTGTGGGCAGTTTGCAGTTAGTCGCCATGCAGTGAGCAAAAAGAGCATTTTTGGTGGGATTGGCACGCGGGGTCGCCGGTTTGGCGTAGACAATACAATAACGATCTGTGATTAGTGGTTTGTGTGCTAAGAAGAATACAACCGTAAGCAAGAAAGGGTTGGGAACCCCTGGTCTGAATATTACCTATAAATGCAACTTTTTGGTTCGTGCGTACTATTTGTTGCAGTCCATTCCCAATCGACGCATATTTTTTTCTTATATACGAGTCACTTAAATGAAATATACTTGGTTCAAAATATATCGCTTTACCCACCCCCAATCCCTAAAGCGAAACGTAAATATTAGGTAAACCGTATAACCTCATCCCATGGCGTATGTCGTTATCTCCAAATTTGAATATCAACCAATCAACGTGGGCCTACGGAGGGTAAGATTCTAAATTCAATTTGTTTTAATATTAAATAAAATTCTCTTATACCGCGAATGGACGAATTGTAAACCTCGAACACGTTTTTTCATTTCAAATCGCTTACTGCTTCGCTATTGCATTTTTATGCCTCCCTTATCATCGTAATGATTTTACATTTTTTACCTGATTGGCAGATAAATGTTATTCGTAAATTTGTATCTGTTACTTGCTTCATCTTGCATAAACGTATTGTTAGTTTTTGAAAAGTGACATGTCCTTTATGTTGTATTCCTCTCACGAGTTACTGTGAGTTTCTGAGACCAAAGTCATAGATTAAAACATATTGATATCTCGGTTTTGTCAAAGCTGAAAGACAAGCATAACGATATGTTTTTCGTCTCAGAAACCAACGGTAATTAGAGAATATTATTTCTTTCCAATTTGTTTTGAAGGTTTTTTTTAAGAATATATGTTAACTAGCCGTCGCCCGCGACTACGTCCGCGCGGGATTAAAATAGTTGTTGGCCGATTCTCAGACCTACTCAATAAGCTCACAAAATTTCATTAGAATCGGTCAAGCCGTTTCGGAGGAGTATGGGAACGAAAATCGACACGAGAATTTTATGTATAAGATGTTAAGTGTTACTAGAAACTTAAGTTTAACTTTGTACTACTGCAAAATGTAGGTTTTATTTTTCACGAAAAGCAACGTTAAATTTACCTTATAAAATACTTGTAATAAGATAATTAAACAATTATTTTATGAGAATTTTGTTCAATAAGATAACTATATTTTGGTAAAATGGAAGCCTGAAATGAAGACTAGGGTTGCAGCTGCATGGAATGAAAATCAATTACTATTAAAGCCCGTAGGATCAGGCATAGCCCGGTGGGTTAATTGCGATGTCCAAAGGTATTGTGCTCGTAAATACTGTATCACAGGTAAAATATACTTTGCTTGTTCATAGGTTTGATGTTTGACCTTGTAAATAGATTTTTTGTTGATTAAAAAACTCAAAATTACAATAAAAGCGATATATGTACTCTAATTAATCTTTTAAATAATACACCAAAAACACGACAGCTTTCATTTGGTTAAAGAAATGGTTCTAATATAGATTTCAGATATCTTGGCGGCTCTTAACACAACGCGAGTCGCAGCGCAGTAAACAAATTTAGGTGTAGAGGGCCGTAGGAGGGGAAGGCACGGCGCTGATGACCTCGAGCCGCCAAGAAATTTCAAAAGAAATATACAAAACACGTAGATGTATATTGAATATTTCTTGATTTATCTTTATAATACTGGCTTATATAATACTAAATTTAATTAAACTGCAACAATAAATAAAATCGTTACCTGGCGGAAAACTTTTGATAATATAGGTCATAGCTCTTATTAATATCCTCATAATGCACCTGATGCCGCGGTTTTCGTACAGTTGTACATTTTCATTTTACGATATCAAAATGAACCGCGGTTTATCGCTATGAAAATTATGTTGTTTTATTGTGTTACATATGTATACTAAAATTATAAAGAGGAATGATTTGATTATTTTTTATTGAATAGGCTACGAAATTACTGAACCGATTTACAAAGTTCTTTTACTGTTGGCAAGCTACACTATCCTCGGGTGACATAGGCTATATTTTTTATTAGATTAAAAAAATAACAGTGTTAAGATAATTTCAAAGTCCTTCAAGAAGCGAGGGTATCACCATCTCAAATGCTGGCAACGTATCTGCGGTTCCTCTGGTATTGCTGATATCCATGGGCGTCGTTGAACACCTCGGTGTTCTCGCTGCTCGTTTGCTCCCTTCTGTTTAAAAAAACGCTAAAACACATCTTTAATGTGAATATTTCTACGAATTTGTTTATTCAATTTTGTTAATATTTACCTTATTCTATGTTTATAACAGCTTGTTTTAGTCCAAATTCAAAGAGAATGTAAAAAATAATTGAATTTAAAAATATAACAAACTGACCACTATTATACAGGATACTAGGAAGAGTGGTAACGAAAACAAATCAAATATGGCAAAATTTTAATACAATAATTTAACAATATATAATCGCCACTTAAATTCATAATTGCACAATAAATTCTGTCAACTCTACCATCCAATGGGATCATTTAATTAACCAAAAGGATTTAATAGTAACGGATTAACATTTACAACAGCTGGTGCTTATGTGACGAATTATATTTTATAACTTAATCATACTTATATATTATAAATACTACATAAATACGTGTATACGTTACTTCTCGATTTTCATTAAAAAATTAGCAAATTATTAACACACATCTTACTAATTGGTATGGTTGGATTATTTTAAAAAAATATCTAAAGAACGGCTACATGGATCTCGCTGAAATTTGGCATAGATGTAAACATTATCTGGAAGAACACATAGGGTACTTACTTACTTACTGCGCTGGCGCATCGACCCAAAGTGGGTCTTGGCCTCCGACACAAGAGATTGCCAAAGTCGCCTGTCTTGCGCGTTCTCCTGCCAGTCCATCGCTTCTAGCTCCCGCAGATCCAGCTCTACGGCGTCTCGCCAGCAGTACCAGGGCCGACCGATGGGTCGGCGGCCAGTGAGGGTGACAGCTAGTAATATATATTTCTAACCCGAATTGGAATCCGGGATTATGCGATCAACTCTACCTAACCTTAACTTTTAGTCTAGAATATTAAAGAAATATTGCATTTATTAATTGACGCTATCATAGAACAGAACCTTGAATTTGTTGTTAAAGTTATTACTAGAAAAATAGAGGTACGGATAATAAGTAATAAAAAATAAATCAACTCTACCTCTTTTACAATTAACGACTTAGCGTTAACTAAGTGAAACAGCATAAGTTGGCTTCCTTCAAGTTTGTAGTCTAACTTTAGTTGAGTAAAATCTCAACGTTACTTAGACTGGGAACTTGATAGCTTCATTATGCTTGGTATATTCAAACAGTTTTGGACACTAACTAGATGCTCATAGATGAAAATTATATTATTTTAATGCAAATGACTTATCGTAAAATTTTTCGAAAATTACTTAGAAAACTATATTATTTTTTCAACCTAAATTACTACGTCATACCAAAAACTTTCATAATTTGTTGTAATCTTACTAATACTCTAAATACAAAAGGTTAGATGTTTGTGATGTGATATCTCAGAAAATGTAGAACCGACCTCGATGAAATTTGGCACAGACTTAGGACATAGTCTGAAAGAACACAAAGGCTACTTATTAAGTTTTTTTTTAATTCCGCGACGACGGAGTCACGGGTGACAGTTAGCATCTTATAAAAGCTTTCTGTTTTGTATTATTCTTTAGTTTTTTATTCACAAAAATGTCCAAAACTTTTTTACAAAATAAAATTACGATTAAGTTTATTTAAATTAAAAATTAAGGTGAAAAAAAAACATAAACATATCTTTAAAGAGAGTTTAAATATTATAATCTAAACATCTCTATGCTATATATTTGCGTAAAATGTTCTTAATTCTATATTATGCGGTAACCCCCGAGGCAAATGATGTAAAGCGATAAACGCATTCTACTTCCCCCGTCCGTCATGTTCATTCCCTGTATCTAAATTAGTACATCAACCAATCAACATGTTCAGAGGGCGCCACTTTCTATAAATTCAATTTACATTGTAAATTGCATTCCGTAGACGCGCAAAAAAAAGTTGCGTTTCTTACAATGCTTCACAAGGAATAGGTTCAAGTTTAAAATACGTTTTTTTTAATGTATAATATAGTTTGCGGAATTGTTCTTGTCCCATTTCAACTAAGCTTTAGTTTTATGCTTCAATATAATAGTTATAGTTAAGTAGCAGGATTTGAACTCTAGACTACGAGATCGGAATTCCGTACCCTTAACCATTAGGCTATTGGTGCTTCGATATGTTACTAAAATCAGAACAATGTCAAAACTTTCAATCTATTAAGAAATTATTTATTAAATCTATTTGATTGCTATATACAATTTGACGATGACAAAAGTATACGAAAAAACTATCAACTTTTTATTTATCCAAGTTCTGACCAAACCCTTTTGTATTTTCTACAAAATGTTTTTGCATCTCGAAAACAAAGATTTGCAAGCCACGTCCATATAAACGAGAAATTATACGACGAAGGAGGGGTTCATCGAATCTCATTCAAGTCTTAATACGGAGAAAGCATTCGAGCGCAAAAAGCGTGAAACCAAGGTAAGTAAGCAATACAAATAAATAGCTTCATGAATAATGCGACCGCGATTACTGTGAGGATATACACATAAGCTGAAGCGGATCTCAGACATGGTTATAGGAGACATGACACAATTAAAAAAGTAAAATAAAAGAATTTAGTGTGTTATTAGTCGAATAAATCTACAATCTTTATTTACTTAGACAAGCTTTCGTATGATTCTTAACTACTTGATTATTTTTTTTATAATCCTTCTGATCCTTTAAGAAAAAAAAACAAGCATTTATAAAACCCTCTTATGGCAAACACTAGTTAATTTACTATCGTTTAATATTTTATACGATAGTAAATTATTTCATGCACAAATTGTTGATATTATTTGCTATGTTCACATTCTTAAACAATAGACGGTTGACTTTTCACATAACGCTCGTTTCGGCACATTCGGCGCAGACTTAAATTCTCGTTCATGTAATGGTAGATAGTTTATTTGGGAACGCTCTGCTGACATAGGAATAGGCTATAATGATCCTCATTTATGCTTGTTTATCTATGTTATGCCTCGAAGAACCGCGGTAATCGAACGTCGTCTACGAAAGCCTTTACCCCCCATTTATTAAATAGAGGTTAAAATCGAATTTGTGAATAAATTAGATATAGTAAAAGATGTATTGCAATTCCTGTTTTTTTTTTTGTTTAAGTGTCAAAGGAACTTTGTCGCAATGCCGCCCCATAAGACTTCTAATGTTAAAAATATAATTATTTAAACTATTTTTAAACATATTTCATGAAATTAAAAACAATCCTGGCCTTGTATGTAGACGGGTAAGTCTGAATAGTGTTTATCTGATCGACATTACATCCAAGTGCTCACGATACTGAGGGGCTCGAAGACCCTAAATTAGAGGTAACTAGGCCATAGTCAACCACGCCGGCCCAGTGCAGGTTTTCGCAGATATCTGCAGGTTGCATCACGATGTTTACCTTTCCATAACAAAGTCGGATAAATATACATATGTAAACCAATAATCAGAAAACACATTGTTCCATGACGGGATTTAGACCCAGAACCGGCAGATTAAAAATCAAGTGCTTAACCCCTGAGCCATTGATGCTTTAAAGTGTTCACTCCGAGCAAATTTGTATTTATGGCGGTATATTCTGTTTCAAAACATAGGGCGTCCATCGTACGTAGTACAACTTTAAATCTAGTCGTAGTAAAAGTCGTTTTTCGAACTTATAACCAGCATATGCACAGTTGAAACGTTGCTCTTAAAATATTCAGTTCGATTCGTGCAAACGAATTCATAATTAGGTAACTATTCGAATAATGAATTTGAATAGAATTAAATAGAGCTATCGATTGTGAAGTATCTGGCAAACAGAGCGCCGCTCGATTGGCCGGAAGTGGCGTCGGGGATGTTTCCTGTGAACGTGATAGTGGCACTTCCGTTAAATTTTCTACTTTAAAATTCCTTACAGATTTTTCTCGAATGAAATCACTTTTCCGATACGTAGGACTTTGGGATGGTATTACGTATATTCTTGTTGTAAAGATTTGACTGAACGCATAAAACATATAGTACTATATTCAATAAATTGTATATATTATTAATTGATTTAATGATGAATTTTTTTAATGTGCACAAAATATCTTTCTAAATAAGAGCCAAAATTTGAAACTTAAAATAATAAGTTATCTAAATTTAAAAATTAAAATAGAAAGTATTATAGTTAAAGATACCTTTTAATAAACATCCATCCGTCCGTCCATTTGGAAATCCCAATATTCGCATTTTTAATATTAGTAAGATATACCATTCAAGTTGCTGAAATGAAGATGCTGAGATGGATGTGCGGCGTAACCAGGCTCGATAATGTGTGCGCAACATCGCCGACAAGATGCAGGAGAGTAGGCTGCGATGGTATGGACATGAAAAAAGGAAGCCGCCGGAGTACGTCGGTAATTTAGCGCTACAACTTTCCCTCCCTGGTCTCAGATCCAGAGGCAGACCCAAAACGAGATGGAAAGATGTAGTAATAAAAGATATGAGTGAGTGCCAAGTTTCAGAAGAAGATGTCATGGACAGAGAGAAGTGGAAGAGACGGATTAGGAAAGCTGACCCCACCACCTTGTGGGATGCAAGCTAGGCAGAGAGAGAGAGAGAGAACAGTAATAAGATATACGTATATAAATGTGTTTAAATAAAACAGAGATAAAATATATTATATACACGACTTAAGCCATACTTTGGTATTCAAATAAATAGCTTTACCAAGCAATATTCAAGATGGTAACTACACATATCATTACGCTGGTATTGCAGATAAATGATGCATCAAATTAGCTTTGTTTCAGCCATCAACCAAATTTGTAACAGACATGGATTTATGAAAAGTAATCATTTATACCATCCCTCATTTTCACATGATAAATTATACAATGGAAAAAAGGAATATATTCTCAAATCTCGATAAGTTTATTACTACTGTTAGGAAGAAAATCTGACACTGTACCGGTGTACTGGCCCAACACCTTACCAAAATGTCGACTTCTATGTCCCCTCACTATTCATTCTGACACTTGACTTTGCAAGCGCGCCATTAGCGTCATAGGATTGTAATTAATAAATGTCTAAAACTACCTACATTAAACTTTTAGGTTTGATGAGACTGTTTAAATAGGGAAAAACTGAAAGCTCTAAGTAGGTGGCGCTATATTTATACATACAATAATGAACTGCAAGAGTCTATATCTTACTTCATACAAATATATATGCGAATGTATGTTTGTTACAAGATGTCACCAGAACGTCTGCATGGATCTTGTTGAAATTTGGTATAAATGTAGTACATAGTCTGTAAGAAAACATAGTCCACTAATTAATTTTCTTTTTAATTCTGTGCGGAGGACAGTCACGGGCGACAGTTACTTACCAATAACCGGTTACTTACTTATCCACAATTGGTTTCTAAAATATTATACAATTCGGATTCGATGTTCTCATAAAATCGTCGGAGTTGCGATCTATCAGGTTTATGTCATTATAAATTATACAATCTATTGTACGATCCGAAAGGGTTTTGTGTTGTTACAGTGAGAAATATATTACTGGACATAAGGCAGAGATGCTATTTGAAGATAGCGAGATCTCGTCTAACTTAAGAGCCTGTTTCGAATTCGACCTATATCGAGTTTCGCTCGTTTTTCCAAAGTCTATCCGGAATAGTGCTTCTGAATATTGGATGTCATTTATAGCGGCTTAAGGTTTTCCCTCTATGTCTACTCGAATTTCGGTTGTCGTGACTAAAGCTTTTTTTTGTTTTGCTACAGATAAAATATACATTAGTTAATTTTGCATTTTACCAATCATTAATAATAATAATCTTACTAGTATTATAAATGTGAATGTTAAAATGTATGGATGGATTGATGTTTGTTAGAAGGTATCAGCAAAACGGTTCAACTTATTTTCATGAAATTTGGCATAGATATAGAACATAGTCTGGAAGAACACATTGACTAATTAAGATTTCTTAACAGCGCGGTGTCGCGGGCGACAGCAAGTCGATGTGAAATTTAAAAAAATGTAATAATAATGATGAACGCTTAACTTACAACCATGAAATATTAAATCTTAGGCTCGTTTTCGATTTGATTTGTAAATGTTTCGCTAAGTTGTTGCAAAGATATTTACATTTCAATAAGATGTCACGTAGCAATCAGTGACAAATCAAAGGCCCTGCGCCAAAGTTTGTTTCATCGTTTCCAAAGTTTGTATACGACCTTTTATTAAAATAATATATAATTACGAATGTTTTCTTATATACACTCCAGTATTAATAGAAAAAAACATGGCACTATCTATCTTATTATATATATAAAAGAAAGTCGTGTTAGTTACACTATTTATAACTCAAGAATGGCGTTACCGATATGGTTGAAAATTGGTGAGAAGGTAGCTTAGAGCCAGGAGACGGACATAGGATACTATTTTTTTTCGAATTTATGCCTCGAAGAGCTGATTTTTATTTAACTTACTAATATTATAAATGCGAATGTTTAGATGGATGTGATGTGGATGGATGGATGGGTGTTTGAAGATCTCTAGAGCGGTTGAACGGATCTCGATGAAATTTGACATGCGTATAGAACATAGTCTGAAAGAACACATAGGCTACACTAATCAAGTTTTTTTATATATCCACGCGGAAGAAGTCGCGGGCGACAGCTAGTTTACAGTATTAGTAAGATTAAATGCATTCACGGTTTTTTTTTAAGATATTATATTAAAATTACATTTTCAAAGCCAATAAAAGGTACGAAATACGATAAGCCTGTCTATACTGAACTACAAATTCAACGATTTTATTCCAGGTAAGAAAAGGATCGAAGGAAACTCAATTTTGTTAAAATCGGATCACGGCTCCTGATATTGTTGAAGCTTGCCGATTCTACCTGAATGCTTTAATCTCTTTTGCTTTATATATTTCCGTATCATTTTATATGTTAAATGTATTCAATAACATCATACAAACACACACACTTAACATATAAACATACATATAAGCAGGAAAGTTTAGTGGAAAAAACCTTTAAAAATTAAAATCATCTTTATTAAGGCTATCTTATTAAAGGCCTGTCATCATAATCTCTTTACTAATATTATAAATGCGAATGTTAGGATGGATGGATGGATGTTTGAAGGTATGTGGAAAACGGCTGTATGAATGTCGCTACGATTTGGCATATATGTAGAACATAGTCTGGAAGAACACAAGCTACTTATTACATTTTATTTTTGTATTTTGTGCGGACGGAGTCGCGGGTAAAAGCTAGTTTATGATAAAAATAAAGAGAATATTTTCTACGGACATAAAATTAAATTCATTTATACACTAATTAGCACAGTCTATTCCCGGTTGAAAACTTTTTACTAAACAGGTCTTCGTTTTGTGTCATCCTGAATTAAAGGAAATTTCATTATAGCAATTATGGTGGAGCTTGTTTGATGTCGTTTAAAATTCGGAGACAACATTTTGTTTATCATTTTACGTTGATGATACTTTGTGCTCCGTTAATTTGGTGATCGTTTACGTCGAGTGCTTAATGAAGACGAAGACCCGAACATTTTCTAGGCATTCAATTAGTTTAGTTAACTTTCTTAATTGTATAAAGATAATTAGGAATTACAGTAACATTTTTTGTCCGACTGTCAATAGGTATTATATTTTCAGGTGTGGTTGTGTGTTTGGGGTCAATTCATTGTGATAATCATATCAGCTGACTAGACCTTGTCACTGAGGCAACGCCTGGCGGGACTATGTATAAGATCATAATCATCCACGCTGTACCAGTGCGGTTTGACTTCACACATATCTTTATATTCTACACAGATATGTCTAGGTTGCATAGGAATGTTTCCTTCACCGAAAGAACATCGGATAAATGTTCATATGTAAATCGAAAAAACACATTAGTACACGCCAGAATTTAAACCCAGGAACTGCAGATTGTACTGAACTGAACTGTTTAACTTCTAAGCCATCGACGATTCATTATGATCGGCTGAACAGATTTTCATTCCAAGTTCGATCTTTAGATCTATTATTGGTAATGGTAACACCTATCAATCCAATTGCTTTATAACATAAAGCACGTTCCATCTAATTTAGGATATTATTCGGCTAAGCAATGATACAATAATTAATTATAGTGAATTATATATATCATGTCAAATGTCATTCTAGTAACTACTTGAATAGTTAGAATCTTGCGCTTGATTGTTTTAATAATTAATACGTTTGTATTTTGATTATTATTGAAATAATAAACATTAACTGGACTATTTCGATCTTGTTAATGTAATCGGAATATACATTAGTATTTAAAGGAACCTCGAAAGCATGTGTAAGAAAATATATATTTTTATACTAATATTAATGCATAATTCTGAATAATCCATATGCGAAAACTATTATTATTAATATACTTTCCAGTTATTTAATAAATAATAAATAAATATATAATCCAACGCAACACTATGAGACAAATTTCTTCCCAATGTGAGGACATTAAATATTATCATGGCGAGAGAAGAGAGCCTTATATTGTCCCCCAATCTTTATAGTTTGGTACATTTACTAAAAAAAAATTACTCTTTTATAATTGGTTTTTTTAAAAAAAAAGAATAAAAGGTTTTATTAAATACAATGTTATTACATTTCTAACGCCATCTTTTTATTATTCATTAGAAAATGATAAAATCCCATACTAATAATCTTTGGTTTTAAATGTTTTTTTTTTTAATTTTATTTTACAATATAGATCACAAATAAACAAGCTGCAAACCGATAATAACTTTTGTAGTAATCTTATTCTTTATTTGAAATCTGTTTCATTTCTTATTTACTTTTCAAAATGTTAAATATAAATTTAATCTCTATATTCTTGTGTAGTTGTATGTATAACAATACATAAATGTTGTTATATAATAGAGTAAATTACATTGTCACAGTCGGATACACATCGTGAACGGGTACACTCAGCATACTGTAGCAAATAAATGACAAGGGTATGGAGCGATCGCTAAGATTATCTTACGACCTCTTTTGCAGAGTATTCGACCTTTTCCACTAAATTACACTCAAGATCCCGTATTAGTTATGCTTTTTACATTACATTTAGGTGATGAGAAAAATGGCCCTTTGACTTAATTTTCTTTTAAATTAAAAGAGCTATTTTTCTCATCAACAATTTTTTTATTTCATGATCAGCTCACTATACATCCCCAATGAGAGGCTCCGAGCCTACCCTAAGCTAGGGTTGACTAGGCCTTAGCTAACCACGCTGGTTCAATGCAGGTTGGTCGATTTCACACGTATATTTGATTTCTTCGTAGATATGTGCAGGTTGCAGCACGATGTTTTCCCTCAATGTAAGAACATTAGATAAATATACATTATAAATAAAAAAAAACATATTGGTATATGAGGGAATTCGAACTCAAGACCTACAGACTGCAAGTGCTTAACCCCTGAGCCACCGACGCTCCAATGAATTTTAACTTACATACAATTATAATAGGGAAATAGGATATTCAAATCTAAATGAAGATCCATTCAACTCATATTATCACTCAGAATCAAGAAAACAGATTAAAAATAACAAAAACATAGAAAAATAAAATACCATACAAACACGAAATAACAAAGAATTTCCTCAAAGCAAAAGATCAAATGATTCCAGTAACAACCATAGTTCTAACAAGAGGAAAGGAAACGAAATATTAAGTTACAAATCCAAAAAAGGGGATCAAGGAAATAATTAGACCTTTGAAAACCAACAATATCACGATCCCTATCTTCTATATCTAGTAAAATGCAACTAACTTGCAATAAGAGTAAAAAAAACGGCTAAATACGGTAATTATTTTTAAATTTCTTCAAACTTTCGTGAGACATTATACTAAACTGACTAGTTTCGAGCCCAACGGGGGCCCTTCATCAGGATGAGTGGTACTGGTATTATTTCGCGGACGCGGCCCGTCGCTTACTTGGCGGACGAATATAAGTGGGTGTTTAGCCGTGTTTATATATCAGTTTAATTATTTTTTTTATTATAAGGTGGTAATTGAGCAAGCGGCCACCTAAATTCGCCGAAATGGCGAAGCGACTGCAGCTCATAGACATCCGCAATTGCAACTGCGTTGACCACATTTGTTCAACGGAGGAGGAAATGGACAGAAAGATAATATTTTCCCTCCCTATGCTTCCCCTCTTCCATCAAATCTACTTCCTCTCCCATCATTTCAAGAAAAGGCTGGTAAGCGTTTCGTATTGGTTCTTATTAAGATAGATTATTGTGATTACGTCATTTCATTAATTTTGTTTTGTATTTTGTGTCTTATAAACTATACATTTTCTCATTTTTAGTACTAGAAAGACCTTTGAAAGTCTACGTTGAAATAACTTTAAACGAAATCGTTTAGTACTTTAAAGAAAGCGTTATAACTACTGATTACATGCTAATGTAACTAGAACCTTATAAAAGTTTACGATCAAATGAATGGCTACTTTCATTCCGTCAATACTATAAATTTATTTTAACACAGGTAGAGTCCCTTGCCGTATTAAAATGTAAATCACACGGCCGATTTAATTTCAAGCTTGGAGAAACTTAATGCGTTGGTGCAATTAATGGACGAATCGATTCTTATTACATCACATTATCTCACTATCTATAATACTAAATATTAACAGGGCTGGCTTAAGAGAAGGGCACGGTTGGGCGAGCGCCCAGGGCGGTGTCCCCTTGGCAAAATAGCATTAAATGAGCGATGTCGCTAATCACAAAGATTAAACCCTCTAAACCCCGCCCCCACGACCACCACCATCACTACTACCATCCCCAAAGGCATGGTAAATAGAAATTAGTTAGGAATTAGGTCTTCATCTACAATGAATAGTAATAAATCGCTTTCGCTTATGACTTGGTATATCAAGTACAATTCACAAGTGATAGTTGGCTCTACAGCTCTGAGCTTCGTGTATTACTACCTCAGAACAAATTGCTTAAAGCGTTGACCCCTAGGAATATTTACATGCAACTCGCTCGCTTACACATTTATCTTTTAAATCCCTTTTCCACAAGCGCTACTTCACGACTAGAACACACCAGACTGGGCGATTTTCACTAGCGTGCTGTGGCTTGCGACTGCAGAAAATAGCAGTGGCCCAAGGTCGGTACTGCGCGACGTATCGCTTATTGGAAAAAGGGTCTTATATCTCTGTGCTGAACGAGTAGTTTAGCGCAGCTGCTAACTTATTATAAGTTTTAAGCTAAGTTCGTGAACACTAAAGTCTTAAGTTACTAAGCCTAAGTTCCTTACGAAATCACTTTTATAACGTCAAGTATAAAGTGAGGCTATTTTTGCAAGAAATCCAGCTAAAAGAAATTACCAACTCTAACTAACTAAAATAACTGAGAAACTGCAACGAAATTGATGTACAGTCGAACCTAAGAAACACGGGTAAGAAAAAACCTCTATAAGCGGGAAAAATATTTCAGTCACTTGGACTCTCGGTTATCCATATTCGACTGTATACCTGATAATATATTCATATAATAAGCTAAAATCTGGATGAAATTGTGTTTTTTGGAAATTGTATTTAAGTACGAACTACTAATAAAATGATGAAATTTGAAAATATTTTTCGATCTTACCGTTAGAAAAGGTTAAGTTTATGTTTAAGTTGATTATCGATAAAACACGAATAAAATGACATTTTCTAAAAATGATTCCTAGCTAGATCGATTTATCGCCCGAGAAACCCCCTATGTACTAAATTTTATGAAAATCGTTGGAGCCGATTCCGAGATTCCAATTATATATATACAAGAATTACTCATTTAAAGATATAAGATAATAAAATATATTGGAACTTGATAAACAATTTTGTCGTTGTAGTATTGCGATTTTAAACTTACGAATTAATTATTCTTTCACACAATGTCTTGGTATTTAAATCTTGAATCCAATAGTATATATAAATACTAGCTGTCGCCCGCGACTCCATCCGCGCGGGATATTATAAATAATATATACGGGATAAAAATACATAGTAGCCGATTCTCAGACCTAATCAATATGCTCACAAAATTTCATGAGAATCGGTCAAGCCGTTTCGGAGGAGTATGGGAACGAAAATTGTGACACGAGAATTTTATATTATATATAAGATTAGTTTTGAGAGATACAAATTAAAATACTTGTAAGTGAATATAAATCTTAATTTAAATTCATGTTGCGCTATTCAAAGAATAAATCTGAATGAAAAAGATTGTGAAAGCAGTTCAGTTAAGACTGCGTTTTCTGCGGGGAATTTTAAATAGAAGGAGTGCTTGGGAAAAGCAATGTAACTCGAGCGGCGCAAATGAAATGCTAATTGGTACCTAAATGTAACAATTATTTTGTTAATATTAAAACGAATTAAAAACAGTTATAAATAATATTATTATCATTAGTTATTTGTTATCTAAACGTTATTGAAAAATACGTACTTTCGAAACTAGTTAGTGGCGATACAGGATGAAGTGTAGCCGTTTTCATTTATGAATAATAATATATTACCAAAATCCAAACATTTAAAATGTTCTTTATTCATGAAAATATTAATTTTTAACATCCTTTATTAGATTACTTTTTACAGATAGATACTGTGTCCTACTTAATCGTAAATTATTTTCCATAAAGCCTGTCGTACACAGACAGGAAAGCGAAGCGGATGCGAAGCGAAAATGTAAGGAGTTTGCTCCACGTTAGATTCCGTTTAGATCTGTAAATCTAACTGGTACAAACAATTTTGTTAGGTTTATAAAAATTTTGTTACTCTTTGATTCCGGTTTTCGTTCTTTTAGTGGATTAGATGTTTAAATTATTTTTTTTTTGTTTCCAGCTCAAGATAGTTTAAGAGGTCAAAGCTAAATTATTCGATGTTAATTAACCTCAGGATCCTTCATAAAAACAAGTCTGTCGTTTTAAGTCTCCCTAACTAATACTAAATAACTTTTAACTGTGAAAAATTCTTTTCGTAGCAAAAAAATTATAGTAAAGGTATTTCGCTAATAGCTTCGGCCGCTGCCGGGGACATTTTCATATTTTATTTTCTAATTTGTAACTTGTCGGTCCTAAAGATAATTTAAAGTGTAACAGGAATATAATTTTATTCATTTCGGAAAGATGAAAATATTTAACAAAATATTACAGTGAAGTTTCCACTACCGAAACACATGCATAAAAACATATCGTGATCCTATTTCCATTATTCAATTTGAATAAAGGGAGAAAACAACTTATTACATGATTTTTTCAAGTAACGAAGTCAAATTAACGGTATAACAGCTACATTCTCTTAATAAAGTGTTTATGTTAACGACTTAATTTTAACTTATATAATACAAACTTAAAATGTTCTTGCTTGCCGCTCAGATATAGAACATATTCTTAAGTAACACCTTCAATACTGTTCACCCTTTTTTAAAACACAGCAAAGACGAAATTGCGGGTGACAGCTAGTTTAAAATGTTAATCACATACACTAAATAAACAAGATTGTATCATTTGACAACATTAATTATTTGTTATGTTCTCGTCAACAATAATAGATTGGCGGCTACCAAATACAGATATCATATCAGTGGGTTTTCAATAGCAAAAACTCTTTATAAAAACAAAATACTATCTTTGTTCTTTCAAAGATAATGAGAAGGATGACAATATGTTTTGCTGTTTTTCACGATTTCCAATATTAAAATTAGTCGTTTCTCGCAACTTGGTTAGCGCTGGATGTTCTATGTTGCCAAAATACGTTAGACAAATTCCATTTAAAGTTTCATCAAAATTGGATCAGCTGTTTCGGAGATTACCTAGAACAATGCAGAATTACTGACAGACAGATAGATATAAATTTGTTTTTCGTCATAAGAAATGCAAATAGTTCATGTGCATGAAACTTACAGATAAGTAAGAATTCCTTTTTATTAACTGTTTTGATGGTTAATTATTTGACGAATGACTAGGCACGGGGCAGTTAGTTAATTTTGCACTTCATAGAATTAATATAGCTAAATGAGCTTCTAATTCAAAGTTTCCATTTAATTGACTTGGAAACAAAAGACAGAAGACTTATAAATAACATTTCCCTTTGTTACTTTGTGATTTACTTTCCTTTGTTTTGTTGTTTGGAATTTTCCTAAAAAACTGTACTGTGTTTTGTTATGAATCATTTATTTTTGTGAATAAAATAAATGAATAGACTATTTTCATACTTATTAAATGCTTATTACGCCTTATATAAATGTAAGGGCAAGAATGACTTGTGAATATTTTATTAGAACGTATCTATTAGTTTTCGCTAGGCGCTTCTGGAAAGCCATTTTAACGAGATCTAATTTAGAATCATGGCACGTTATAAGGTACCGCAGGTGCACTAGTTTTATAACCATCTAACTATTTCTCAAATTAATTATTTTTCAGTAAAAAACAGGATACGACATTCATTTTACACTTATATAAATTTTGCTTACCTTTGACAATATCTTCTTGTATTTGACGGTAATTAATATCAGCAATGAGCATTGCAGGCAGCCGGGACAGATGTTTGCATTCGTATAAATTAATCTCTTGCTAAATGCGCAGCGAATGTGCTATGACGCATCAGGAATAAGCTTGTCTAAATCTTAAGCAAATTATATAGTTATAATTTTTGCAATTTTTTTTTAACAGGCGCAATGAAGGTAAAGAAATAAAGCTCTTGATTTCTTTTTGTATTTTACAATTTAGACCTGGACATGTAACACAAATTAAAACACCGATGTAATTGAACTTTTTATTTATGTTTATACCTATAATTATTAAGTTAAGATAATAGCACCAAAGCTTATCCCACTTTATATTCACTAAGGGCAAAAGTTAATTAAATTTTAACAGACCTGTAATAGTTAGATAAGGTGACAACAAAACGGACAATCCCTTCTTTGTACCCCAAATAAGTTCCACTTGAATATTATTTATAAACACTATTTATAAATGAAAAGTTAATCAATAAAATAGCCGCATTCCTAAAATAAAAGAGTAATGTTTATAAAGTTTTAGTTTATTAAAATGTTAGCAGATTTCTGATTTTTCTGTTCTATTCCAACTAAACTCTATGCTTGTGCTAAGACATGGTTTTTTATTGAATAATTTTACTTTTCGAACGTTCCGAACTCCCACCTCGTGATTGGAAATCCGTACCCTTAACTATTAGACTATCGACACTTCAATATAGTTTTAGAGGCCAAAATTAGTCCTCTTTCCATTCCCATCCTTTTCTCATAAGTAAAGGATGGGAAGTGGAAGTGGACTTTCCGGATGAGAGGATGCATGGAAGGGGAAAATATTTTATTTCTGTGCATCCTCTCCTCTGTCGATTAAAGGTAGGCAACGCATATGATATTGCGTATGTCTATGGGCAACGGTCACTTCGCTATTTCAGCGATTTCAGGTGGCCGCTCTCTCGTTTGCCACCTTATTATATAAAGAAAAACAAGCCAACAAAATATATATACTGAATTAAAAAAAAATTGTAATATAATTATCGTAATTAAATTATTATCCAATGTGTATCCATGCAATGCAACTACATATAAAAATTATTATTATGGTTTCAATTGATAATCGTCCAATGCATGTTAACTGACGTAAAATAATTTGTCATCCAGTATTTGAGTAAACTTATCTTCGATTAAGTCTTAGTGTTCGACTATTATTTGCCATATTTTGTATAGAAACGAATTTCGATTAGTATAGTTTCATAGAATTAACTAATAAATACTTTTTATTACCGTCGTAAATTAAAGGAAGGTTTACACAAAGGCTTTTATTATTAACTTAGGGTGAAAGTTAATTAAATTTTCTTAAAACCCCCATGTATAACACACAAAAGGACAATATACGACCAAACACACGAACCCAATTTTAATCATAGTGACGACTATTAGAATAATTATATTATATTAAACTAGTTGTTGCCCGCGATTCCGTTTGCACGGAATTAAAAAAAAACTTACTAAGTAGTCTATATTTTCTTTCAGACTCTGTTCTACATCTATGTCAAATAATAGCTAGATCCGTTGGAACATACCGGAGATATCTTCAAACAAACATCCATCCACATCCATCCATCCATCTAAACATTCGCCTTTAGTAAGATTTATAATATAGCGTAAACAATATGTTTTATAGTTCAATTCAAATAGCTACAATTACGCAGGAAAAGCGTCATTTGAACCAACGTGATTTATAACTTTAGACTTTATTTACAATTATTATCTCTTAATTACATAATCGACGTACAATGTTATGTACATTTTAAGAGTTTAACTATGTTCTTTAGCCCATCTAGCTAGCTACATCTTCCGTGGCTAGAAATTTAATTAGTTTCAAAAACTTAGCCGGAGTTTAAAGACTGTTAAATATTGCTTA
>NW_013531188.1:1271594-1366044 GCF_000836235.2 Papilio xuthus | reverse complement strand
AAACTGTATCTTTAGGAGACCGATTAGGTCTCAAACGCACCAAATGGTAGGTTAGTTTGGAGATCTTTTAGGTCTCCAAAGCACCAGCTGAAAGTTTTTTGAAATTGATGGCGCAGGGAACGTGTTAAGTTTGTATCTCGGAAGATAGCACCATGATTTACAAACCTTAAGAAAAATATTTTAAATTAAAATATATTAGATCTTAAGGTTTTTTACATTTTTGGTATTTTTAGTACACAGCGAAGTGTCGTTTTTATTTAATTTATAACAATGTCTTACGTAACTGATATGTAAACACGGCTAAACACTCACGTATATACGGCCGGTGGCGGCACCGACTAGTTTCGAGCCCATCGGGGGCCCTTCATCAGGATGTGTGGTACTGGTATTATTTCGCGGACGCGGCCCGTCGCTCACGTGAGCGTGAACCACTCATCCTGATGAAGAGCCCTCGATGGGCTCGAAACTAGTCGGTGCCGCCACCGGACGTATATACGTGAGTGTTTAGCCGTGTTTATATATCAGTTTAGTACAATGTCGCACGAAAGTTTGAATAATTTAATGTTTTACGAAAGTTTAAACAATTTAAAAACTTTAAATGGTATCTAATATTAGAAATGCGAAATTTTGGATGTATGTTTGTTAGAACTTATCTCCAAAACAACTTAACGGATCTCAATGAAATTCAGCACAGATGTAGAACATAGTCTGAAAGACACATAGGCTACTTATTAAGTTTTTTAATACTGCGAGGATGAAGACACGGGATTGAGCTGGTCTATATATGTAAAAGAAAGTCGTGTTAGTTACACTATTTATTACTCAAGAACGGCGTTACCGATATGGCTGAAGATTGGTGAGGAAGTAGCTTAGAGCCAGGAGACGGACATAGCATACTATTTATTCGTTTTTTTTAATTTTTATTTTCGAGTTTATGCCTTGAAGAGCTTGTTTTTTATTTAACTTACTAATATTATAAATGCGAATGTTTAGATGGATATGATGTGGATGGATGGGTGGGCTACACTAATTTTTTATATATCCACGCGGACCGAGTCGCGGGAGACAGCTAGTTTAATATAAAAATGTATTATTCACCAGCCCTGTCTTATGTCTCCAGGGATGGAAACTGTAATACTTTTTATCAATTCCACATTTGTTGGGAAGTCGCGAGATGTCTCTCGGGTGTCGTATATCGTTTTACCTTAAAAGCAGCTGATGTAAATGGATAACAGCTTTCCCTGTTTCTTTATTTATGACAGATGAATACCAAACAAAATATGACACAATATGAATCGTAACATCGAAATAATTAGAGGAAGTAGCTTAATTATTGGCGATGGAAATAAACGAAAGTAATTTAAATAACAGCAAATAATTAAAATGTTACCTTTTATCAAGTAGTTACAGCTAGGCAGTAGCCCGCGACTCCGTCCGCGCGATATTAAAAAAAGACATTCAACTAGTTAGTTACCCTGTGTCTTCTTTCAAATTATGTTTGACATCTATGCCAACTTTTTTCTATAATAAATACATTGAACCCATCTGAAGATACTTTCCATCCATCCATCCATACTTTCGCATTTATAATATTAGTACAAAATATTAATTAACAAAAAATTAACGAAAAGTTAAATAAAAATCTTTAAATAATTTAAAAAATATTTAGTAATCAAATTTAAACGATGAATAACAATATACAAATTATTTAAGTGCCTCGTCTTGAATAAAACAAGTAAGAAAAGCAATACATTTTTCAGTGAGCGACTCGATATCGCGGCGCTCAAGCCTTCGCCATTTCTAAATCTTTATTTTTGGAACGGATAAATGTTATTACTATACGAGAGGGATTTACCAGCCAATCAAAACATATTGCCAAAATATTATTCAAATGTTACATGAAATTTCACTTTATTCAATGTAAACAATTTAAGTGTTCTTTTTTAAAAGTTCATACTTTTTGAATTTCATTACGCGCCTTATTATTAATATAAGCGTCATGTTTCAAAATGTTTTGAAGAGCGAGAAAAATATCACAGGATAAAAATTGTTGCGAATATATACGAAGGAAATGTTGATGATGATTGTAATATTTTGTGTGATTGTTAGGGATGTGTTCAGTGGGCCGCGGACGAGTGCGAAAGCGGGCCCGTGGTCCCGTCCCGATGCGTTGGAGGAACAGAGGGGTTTAGTGGGTATGCCTCCGCTATAGAGGAGAAACCCACATAACTACCGCGTCCCCCCCGGGGCGCGGAGTATGCATAAAGCATTCCCCTCTGAAAAAAAAGGGATGTGTTCAGTAACATGAATATATGATTGAGTCTTATACTTCATTAGAAAAAATAAAAAAAATCTCTACAAATGATAGACATAAAAACATTTCTAACACTTCGTACTGTAATTGAGAATAAACATTTTTATTCCAAAAGCAACGTTTGTGTGTTAAATGTTGGCAATATACCGTAATGTGAAGATTTGACTGTTTATTTCCAACTGAATTAAATCCATTTTAAATCTTATTCCAACGCAATTAGGTTTATTTTCCTTTTCCTACTCTAAAATAAAGGTTTGTTTAATCAAAAAAAGATTTTTTAAAGCTAACACGTGCTAAAGTAACCAGGATTTCGGTGATTTACCTAACTTAAGTTTATTTAATATAGCTGTTGCCATCGACTTTATCCGCGCGGAATTAAAAAAAAATTATAAGCAACATATGTGTTCTTCCAGACTATGTTATATATCTATGCAAAATTTCATCGAGATTCGTTACTCTGGAGATATCTTCAAACAAACATCCATCCATACATCCAACTATATATATTCGCATTTATAATGTTAGTAAAATACACAATACTTGCTTAAATAAAGTTATTTATAATAGTAGTGAGATTTTATTACATTTTTACATTTTTTATGAGAATAATATAAGTTTTCTAACAAATAGAGCACTTCTTTTATGCAACGGATCAAGACGACAAAAGGCGAATGACTCCGACTGCACGAGCTTTGTGAAGGCGCAAGCCAATCTTCCACATGAAAGAAAAATATTCTTTTTGCGTCAGAGCAAGCTGCAGTTTCAAATTGGATAATATTTTATTATTAGATATTTCTTATCTGTGGAAAATAAGATAACAAATGCACGTCTATATTAAGATTTTAAATTTAGAATAACGAGTTGATTATCAACGCACATGGACCCATAAGAGCGTCGGTAGCTCAGGGGCTAAGCACATGATTTAGTGCAGGTCCTGGGTTCGAATCCCGCCATGTACCAAAGTGTTTTTCGATTTTCAATTTACACGTATAATCCGACGTTCTTACGGTGAAAGAAATCTCTTACGGTGACAAAAATGTCTTCTAAGATATGTGGGAAGTCAACCAACCCACACTGGGCCAGCGTGGTTGACTATGGCCTAGTTACTTCAACACCGGGTAGGCTCCGAGCGTTTTAGTGGGGACGTATAGTGAGCTGGTGATGATGATACACATGGACATCCGTACCACCAGAGACACTGCAGATTACCGGCTTTTGAATACTTCACCAATGTTTAAAATTACTTTACTAACATGAAATCTTATACAAAATTCTTGTATAACAATGTTAGTAATGATATTTTATATGCATATTGAGTACGTCTGAGAACCTGCTGCTATCTATTGTTGAACACCGCGCGTACGGAATCGTGGGCTACAACTAATAAGACTTAAAACATTTCAGCGGTTAAACTAATTTTCCATTTAACTAACTCCATAGTTTAATTTTCATACAGAGCTTTGGATAAAATGTTCATCACACTGGTCGTTGCAACAACGTCAATTGCATTTTATTTGCATTCATAACAGGATAATTTTGTATATAGGTATATATTTTTTAATTATGTTGCAAACAATGACTAATATTATTGCAAATATTATTTTCCGCGGAAAAATACTGGCAGTTAATGCTTATTATTAGCCAGCATTTTCATAAATCAATAAAAAACAATAATTTATCTGTCATTTATTTAGTTGACTTTTTTTACAATAGTATTTTTTAAAAATAAATATTGTTAAAATTATTAAAATAAATAATAATGAAACTACCGAATAAATGGAAAAATTAGCCAAAAAATCGCTGTCCACATTTTCAAGATATGGAATCACAATAGTAGTTGTTTGCGGATGTAAATCTGTTTGTAATGTCTCTATTTGAACTTTATTGGTTACGATTGTTCTATCTTTAAATGATGTTTCTAAATCATCTGTATCAGTAGTTAAAGTATTATCAAAATTCTTTAAAATCTTTGCAGAAGTAACATCTGTTTTAGTCCGCTTTGTAGTTAATTTGGGGCCGGTTGTTGTTACTCCCTTATTTATCATATTAATAATCAGTTCATCTTTCGTTGAAACCTCAGGCGAAGTAACCGTTTCTGTATATTCTGTTCCCTTTGTTCCAGCAACTGTTGAGTTCTCGGGGTCTAAATTAAAATCCCATAATGATGTTGCATAGTTTACATTTTCTGTTGTAGTTATTTCCACATCGCTCACTTCTTTTAAAGTATTAGAACCTAATTCTGTAGTCAATTCAGTATTTATAATTGCTCCCGTAGAAATACTCTCAGCAGTTTCACTAGATATTGAAGTAGTAGAAGTTGTTCGAAAGTTCGTTATTATATTACTAGTAGAGTTATCAAGGGTTTCGGGCAAAAATGTGGCAACATTTCGTTCAGTTAAAGTCTCTATTTTATTTTTTGAATTGGTAGGTGCTAATGTAAATGCATCATTTTCATCCCCTATAGTTGTTGGTACCATTGTAGTACTCTGAGTTAGAGAATTGTCCCAGTCTTTGTCATCTTGTTGTGAAGTTGTTTCTATAGTTTGTGGTTTGGTTGGAAAATCTGTTATGTACATGTCTAATGTTGTATTAGACATTATTGTTGGATAAGAATAAGGTTGCTCTTTGGTTGTCTGAATATCTTTAGTTTCTTCTGATGTAGTTGTATAAATAAATTGTGTAGTAGAATCAAGCATATTCATAGCATTATCAATCTTAGTAAATGGTGTTGTTGTTTTGTCGGATGTCTCTACTATCGGATCAGATTCCTGGGTTATCTGATCTTTAGTTTCTTCTAATGTAGTTGTATAAAGAAATTGTGTAGTAGAATCAAGCATATTCACAGTATTATCAGTCTTAGTAAATGGTGTTGTTGTTTTGTCGGATGTCTCTACTATCGGATCAGAAGATTCCTGTGTTATCTGGTCTTTAGTTTCTTCTAATGTAGTTGTATAAAGGAATTCTGTAGTAGAATCAAGCATATTCATATCATTCTCAATCTTAGTAAATGGTGTTGTTGTTTTTTTGGATGTCTCTACTATCGGATCAGAAGATTCCTGTGTTATCTGGTCTTTAGTTTCTTCTAATGTAGTTGTATAAATAAATTCTGTAGTAGAATCAAGCATATTCATAGCATTATCAATCTTAGTAAATGGTGTTGTTGTTTTGTCGGATGTCTCTACTATCGGATCAGATTCCTGGGTTATCTGGTCTTTAGTTTCTTCTAATGTAGTTGTATAAAGAAATTCTGTAGTAGAATCAAGCATATTCATAGTATTATCAATCTTAGTAAATGGTGTTGTTGTTTTGTCGGATGTCTCTACTATCGGATCAGAAGATTCCTGGGTTATCTGGTCTTTAGTTTCTTCTAATGTAGTTGTATAAAGAAATTGTGTAGTAGAATCAAGCATATTCATAGCATTATCAATCTTAGTAAATGGTGTTGTTGTTTTGTCGGATGTCTCTACTATCGGATCAGATTCCTGGGTTATCTGGTCTTTAGTTTCTTCTAATGTAGTTGTATAAAGAAATTCTGTAGTAGAATCATCGATATACAATGAACTATCGTATATTAAACATAGAGATTCGTCGTATGCTGGTGGAATATATCGAAATGAATCAATAAGAACTATAGAATCTTGTGCCGCTTTACCCATTAACAAAAGCTGAAATTAAAAAAATAATGTATATTTAGAAAACAAAATTATAAGTTTAAATGTAAAATCTAGTTAGAATCACGGGGTCTTATAGAAAAAAAACGTTTTTATTTATCGTACGAAAAAAAAATTAGTTGTGGAATTAAAGAAAAATAAGTTTAATTTTAATTAAAATATTTCTAACTGTATATTAATTTTCAAAACACTGCTACTAAACATACCAAATAATTGTTTGACTAACTCATTAGGCCGTTGGTCAGTTTTCCTCAATTTGTGATAAGATGCAATCCGACGTTTGTTTTATAACAATGTTTTATTATAACGTGTTGTAAAAAAATATGTATTAAATAAATTTGATAGTTTGTAAAGTTTCATCGTTTTTAATTAGATTTTATTTTAAAAAAATACGCCTACCACAAATGGTCGGACTAAGATGTGTTATTATACATACGCGCTAAAACAGTATTTTCTCACTGTTCCTTTGCCCTAAACTTCATTTTAGCCTTGAAAACTATACAGAAGATAATAAACATAAGCTTAATATTATTAAAATATTTAAATTTGTTTATCTATCTATATATATAAAAAACAATTGCTGTTCGTTAGTCTCGCTAAAACTCGACAACAGCTGAACGGATTTATCTTATCTTAGTCTTAAAATGTTTGCGGAGGTCTAGGGAAAGTTTAAAAGGTGAGAAAAATTCGAATAATTGCCAGGAAAATCCTTTATGAACCTTTTTTTTAAACCCGCGCGGACGGTGTCGCGGGCGGCAGCTAGTTTGTTTATAAAATTGAACATTTTAGCCATTCCACTCTGTGTTCTTTCATTTACAAAACAATGTATTTAAATAATGGAATTTTCGGCTGAATATGTTTTCATTGTAATTTTTTATATTAAAAAAAACACTTACCCGACCCATGAAGGTTCCGAAACCTGACAAAGATATTTTTACTGTCTCCCATCCTGATTTAAAATCTTTACTCCTCGGTGATATTGTCTTAGCTCCAACGATGGTATTCAACGCCTTAGCTACTTTATAAACTTTGATGGTTATGTTATCATTTCTTGATTTTGGTTGCATATACAAATTCACTTCAACAATCCCGGAAGCTGACATTGGAATTTCATATGATATACTACAACTCAGTAAATTCGTCGGTGATATAAATGTCCTACTCAATAGATGTGGACTCTCCAATGGAATCGAATTATAATTGCCCAATTTCCATTGCTTTCGACACGTTTCGAACAGAGGTGAAAAGTGACTATAAAATACTTCTTCGAAACGATAAGTAACGCAATCATCGTTGTTCACTGGTATGGTAAAACAACGAGGAAATATTAGTAATAATAAATATTTTTGATCCATTGTACACGACCACTTTGTATAACACACAGTTTAATAATAATTATAAGAGCGTGGATGGCTCTGGGGTTGAGCACTCGATTTTTAGTCTGAAGGATCTAGGTACGAATACTGCCCTGTACCAATATTTGTTGCACAGTACAGTTTTTTGATTTTCGATTTGCATATGTATATTTATAAGAACAACGGTACAGAAAAGCACCAACCTGTAAATTATCAGTGAAGAAATTCAAAGATATGTGTGAAGTCACCCTTGTTTTAGAGTAAGCTACGAATCCCACAGTTAGAAAGTTGAAAATAAAAATAAATTATCAGTTCGCTAATTTTGGATTAATCTATACAATCAGTAAAATTAAAGTGCATGTAACACAAAAAAAGATATTTTACGAACAGGACGTTTTTTTAGTTCCATACAAAATGACTTTCTGTACTTTTCGATCTCCGGTAAACCTAATTTCCTTTTTTCTGTATGTCTCCTTTGTCCGTTTAAGTTAGATAATGGATTGCGAACTTGTTAAAGATATGTTTATTGTCAGAAGTTGCGTTATATTTTAAAGAAATAGTGTCGCACGTCGTTTAGTTTCCACCTTTTATTATAATAAATTATATTCATGTACTTTTTCTTAACATTCTTTAGTGTCCGAAAAAAACATACCTGTCAGTCAGGGTAAAGATTGTTTTGGTAATTTAGTCGACAGAGTAAATAGAGTTATTTACTCTGTCGACTAATAATTTAGTCGAACTAAATTATCAATTACAATGATAAGATAATAATATATTGATAAATTTTAAATTGTTTTGTAGAGCTTCAGTGGTTTTTATCAAAAATCTACCTATAACGTGACAATTATACAAAAAATCTGGTAGTTATTGTACAACGATATAATAAGATAAAGAAATTAGTTACAATATGCCTAGGGACTCCTTTTAATAACATATTTTAGTGAATTATTCGGTTTTTTTTTTATATTTTATAATATTTTATATCGTAGATTTAAGACTATTTGTAATTATAGAAATAAGGATGTATAATATTTCTTTTCAATGCATATGCCTACTATATACTTATATTACCCTAGTTGCCGCTCGCGTCTCCGTCCACGCGGGTAAAAAAATACTTAAGTGGTAGCCTATGTGATCTTCCAGACAATGCTCTACTTATATGCCAAATTTCAGCGAGATCCATGTTGCCGTTCTTTATATACCCTATAACAAACATCCATCCATAAAACATTCGCATGGATAATATTAGTAAAATTAAAACTAAAATCTGTATAAAAATACATATAGACGAATTGATAACCTCCTTCTTTTTGAAGTCGACTAAAAATGAAAACCATTTGCTTAAAATCTTTTATCTGTTCTATTTTTGCGGATTGATGGAAAAAAATCTTAGCAATATATTGATTTTATAATGTATTTCAGTCACAACATAGTCTACTCAATTTACTTAAAGAACGTCATGAACGGAACTAAAGGAGATGTGACGTCATTTGACGTCCTTTGTTGTGTCATAAGCCGGTGCCTGTGAAATAAAGACATATCACTTTTCTCAATAGAACAAAAAACAGCGTCTCCTTTAAAGAAAATTGTGGTATAATATGTATACTACTAGCTATCGCCCACGACTCCGTCCGAGAGGAATTAAAAAAATGAATTGGTAGCTTAGATGCTCTGCCAGGCTCTGTTATGAATCTTCAGCGAGATGCAGTCGTTCTCGGATACATTCTAACAAACATCCATCCATATAAACATTCGCATTTACAATATTAGTAAGAAGTAAGACACCCAGAAACTGCTTTTGCTTAGTTTCTTCTAACAAGATATTTGCCTCATAATCTTTTTAAAATAACATGAATTATGGTTTAATAAAAATACAATGAACGTATCTCATTTTGTACTAATAATTAAATACTACTTACTTACTCCGCTGGCGCATCGACCCAAAGTGGGTCTTGGCCTCCGACACAAGAGATCGCCAAAGTCGCCTGTCTTGCGCCTTCTCCTGCCAGTCCATCGCTTGTAGCTCCCGCAGATCCAGCTCTACGGCGTCTCGCCAGCGGTACCTGGGCCGACCGATGGGTCGGCGGCAGTCGGGGTCCCGAGGTATGCTGCTTTGGCCAAAAATAATTAAAAAAATATTTTAATTATTAAATAAAGACTGTAAAATATTAGACGTTTATTTAAAGTTATTCTATTAGAAACGATTTGGTTGTCCGACGTATGAAACATGTTTCAACATGGCATAGATATATCGACTTACTTGTGGTTAAAACAATCGTAAAGAACATTATTAAAGAGTAGTTAAATAATAAAATTATGTCATTGTGAGAACAAAAGCTATTAACTATGAAATTCGTATTACTCTATGAATATAATACATTAAAAGCAACGTCACAACCCTTGTTCCAAAAGGGCCATCGTTGTCTCCAAGGAGAATGGTAACAGCATTTATACGTTCCATTTTTGTTTTGCTGTTATGTTGCGCCTCTAAGGTATCGTGTTTACTACTCCACCATAAAGAGCTGACGGAAATTGAATTTATGACTTCACTTACTCTTTTATACGTCAATATTATTCAGGGTTCTAAAAAATAAATATGCCATCCACTCTTTCTCCTATTTAGAATTGCAACTTATAACAGAAATGAAGCGCCAATAGCCTAATAGTCAAGGGTACTTTTAGACATTTTTAGTCAGAATCCTTTAGCGCGAATGGGGCGCTTTCGTTACCAAGTCAAGTGTCTGAAGAAGTAGTCAGGGGAATTAAACGTCGTCATTTTAGTACGGCTATTGTTGCATCAGTACACCGGCAGTGTCGGATTTTCTTCCTAACAGTACGGATTTCCGATCACGTGGTCGATAGTTCGAATCCCGCCATTCGACTTTGTCGTAAACCATATCCTAGCACAAGCCTAGAGCTTAGTTGGGATGGTGGAAAATCTTAAAGATTGGGGCAAATCTTAACAGAAGGTAGGAAGAGCGTTTAGAGAACATACAAATAAAATGTACTACATCTTAGAGGGTCATAAATAAAAAGTAAAGATTTGCTCTTCCATTTGCTTAGCCTAAAATTAGACTTCTTTGTGTAACAAAGTAATGACCATTGCTCATCAAATCTCAGCATTTGAAATTCGCTGTCCGATAATAAACATTTTAAACGGATTAAGATAATGTATGAAATGCAAAAAGACTTGATAATTATATGTAGTATATATTTTTATAGCATAACGTGGCAAATGAGTAAGCGGCAACATGGATTCGCCAAACTAGCGAAGCGAACGCTGCCAATAAATTTCAGGCATGGGCGTTTCCTGTCACAAATGTTCTTGCTAGCGACTACGACTGTTAAAATTCGAAACAAATGAAAGGGGGAGGATAAGGTAAAACTGACATTTTTTAGTATTCGGTGAAGGTGGATGAGTAAGTAGTTTGTTGTATGTTATGTTAAAAAAACTCTATCTGAAAGCAGTTCCAAACATCTGCGTCATTCAAAAAGTCAAGCACATTAACATCCCTTATGACTACTCGATTCCATACAACAATGTGGTCCGCATAATTCGCAAAAAGCTAAAATGTATAAAATGTTTGGAACAATAAATACTATATGTTAACCCCGAAAAAAATCAAATATTAAATTATTCAAACTTTCGTGAGACATTATACTAAACTGATATAAAAACGGCTAAACACTCACGTATATTCGTCCGGTGGCGGCACCGACTAGTGAGCGACGGGCCGCGTCCGCGGAATAAAACCAGTACCACTCATCCGGATGAAGGGCCCCCGATGGGCTCTAAACTAGTCTGCGCCGCCACCGGACGAATATACGTGAGTGTTAATAATCTAAAAAATAAATAAAATCTAAAATAAAATCCTTATAAATCCCCACTTAATAATCCAAGTTCTTTTACCACGATCTTCCAAACAGGATTTAACATTCCGATGAAAATTTTGATCCTTTATGATATTAAATCGAAACGAAAGATCTTAAATCCCTTATCATGTTTGTTAATCTATAAAAAGCAGTGTTCAGAGAAATATTACATCAACAAATGCAACGCTTGATTATGATATCAATCGAATCCTTCGCACAATAAAAATGTATATTATCATTTCCAGATTCTTGGTGCTTTATCTTATCCCAACGATATTTAATAGTACTTAATAGATACGCAAACATTTTAAATTATAAAAAATACGTAATTATTATTTACGGATACACAAAGTAGACGTGTGTAGAAATGGAAAGAATATATTTCACAGTAGTAATACTACTTTCCATCTCAATATTAGTGTTTAGTGAAGATTGTGTGGTTTATACTTTTGGAGATGATTATGATAACTTATTTTCAAATGAAAAGGGAGTTTGTCAAGGGATGCGGATGTGGCAATTAGGTTACTACTCCTCAATATCTTTGGAAAGTCCACATCCTTTGAGCAGTACGTTTATATCACCGGAATATTTATTGAGTTGTGTATCATCGTTTACATTCACAATGTCGGGTTTAGGAACTGTTGAAGTTAATCTGTATATGGATCCTGCTTCGAACAGCGATCAAATATCTATAGTTGTTCATGAAGTAGTCCCAGGATCTACTGCAACTGTTGTTGGTAATAGAGGAATATCGGCAATGGCGCCAGATTTTGAAATAGGATGGCATTCTATAAGAATTCCTCTCATCGGTTCTGGAACATTCGAAGGTTATGTAAGTATTTTTTGATTTCTGTAATCCTAATAAATCATAACGCTTTAGTACATACATACATTTCTTCCTTTATTCCCGTAGTGGGACAGACGGTGTCTAAAGTGCTTCGCCATTTTGTTCTATTCTGGGCTCTGCGCTTGGTCTCAGGGCTTCTGATTGTCGTCACGTTCACAATGCTTTAGTATTTTAATTTTATATCGAAGTAATAGTCTTAAAATCGACTCATTATATATTTAACAATGAATCGAAAAATTAAAAAAAAAAGTTTGAATGTTGCGCAGAAAAATATCTCAGTTAAACTTACATATACATGTGCTTAAAATGAATGATCTTTAAATTACAGGCTATAAGATATAGTTTATTGTGCCTATTTGATTACCGCCATTTTGGCGCTGACGGTAGCGGTTTATAGCGGTGGTGAGAATTCGAACTAATAATAAATTAACTGCCAGTAACAACAACAGATACGTTTAAGTCAGAAAGAAATAAAAGCTGTTAGTTCCAAGTTACCTAACCACTTATAATCAATGGCTTAAAATGGATTAAGTGAACACTTTTAAAACAAAAAAAAAATTACATTGTTTTTGTCCTTTTCTTTGAAGTAACCGATATCTGGAAAATTCCGTAGCATAATTATCCAATTTTGTCATAAAATTAATATAATCATAGATACGTTCTATTAAATTTATCTAAATTGTAACCTCTATAAAGATAAAAAATCATTTATGCAGCTGATATATAAACACGGCTAAACACTCACGTATATTCGTCCGGTGGCGGCACCGACTAGTTTCGAGCCCATCGGGGGCCCTTCATCAGGATGAGTGCTACTGGTATTATTTCGCGGACGCGGTCCGTCGCTCACTCTCACGTCGGTGCCGCCACCGGACGAATATACGTGAGTGTTTAGCCGTGTTTATATGTCAGTTTAGTATAATGTCTCACGAAAGTTTGAATAATTTAATACATGCAGCTGTTTTTCTATATTTATATGAAAAATAATACTTATTTATTTCATAATATTATTTGGTTTCAAACGAAACTTTTTGGTACAGCCACTGCGCATTAAAAAGAACATACTGTATACCTAGTAAATGAAAGGATAAGTATTAATTTTTGAGTAGGAAAAAATAGACTAATCATATCTTATCATTTGGACAAATAGAATTAGAGGTTTTATAAGGAAAATATATTAGATAGACAAGCAATGTCGTACTGATACACGTAGAATGTATCTATCTGCTACTATCCTATTAATCTTACTAATATTATAAATGCGAATGCGGATGTTCAGTGGCTCAGGGGTCAAGCACTTGACTTGCAATCTGCAGATCCTAGGTTCGAATCCAGCCATGTACCAATGTGTTTTTCGATTTCCGATTAACATATGTACATTTATCCGACGTTCTTACGTTGAAGGAAAACATCGTGGTGCAACCTGCACATATCTGAGAAATTCAAATATATGTGTGAAGTCAACCAACCCGCATTTGGCCAGCGTTGACTATGGCCTAATCACCCTTAAATTAGTGTAGGCTCCGAGCCCCTTTGTGGGGACGTATAGTGAGCTGATGATGATGAGATGGATGTTTGTTAGAAGGTATAACCTGAACCGCTGCATTTATCTCGCTGAACTTTGATATATGTAGAACAAAGTTTGGAAGAACACATAAGCTACTAATTAAGTTTGTTTTAAATACTCACAGTAGTAGTACTTTTGATAAAGCACGAATTCTCGATCCATCCAAGGACTTTTGACTTAAGTTAAACATATTTTAGTTCAAATAAAGAAGGCTGAATAGTACAAGTATCTTATTTGAGTTGATTATTTAAAACCAAAAACAAGCATGCATTGTAATCATAATACTTAATGCATCAGGAAATAGATAACAGTAAAAATAATAAAACGGTATTTTCCTAATAACCATAAATTCCCGAAATGATGGAATTTACAACAAAAACGGTAAATCCCAAAATTTGTTATATTTTATTTATTCTTTCGTTAATCTTATATATAAAATTCTCGTGTCACAATTTTCGTACTCATACTCCTCCGAAACGGCTTGACCGATTCTCATGAAATTTTGTGAGCATATTGAGTAGGTCTGACAATCGGCCAACATCTATTTTAAATCCCGCGCGGACGGAGTCGCGGGCGACAGCATAGTATATGATATAATGATAATTTATTTTGCCTGTTTGTTCCCTTTATTTTATACCTTTCATAATTGCAATTATTATAATACGGATTTTAGCGGGAATAAAACGTCAATGCAATTCTGTTATACAGAGGAATACAGTGCACATAATTTTAAAATAAATTTTGTCGATGATATTACGAAAACGTTCACACAAGTGTTCGTGATAGGAAGTCTGATGTCATAGGAAGGCAACTATCATTGTAGGAAAATTATTACTTCAACGCAAACTTCATTTTGCTTTGAACTATAATCATCTATTAAATTTCAAAAACTGGGAATAACAGAAGTTTTCCGCTACCAACACATTTGTATAAAAATAAATTGGCATCGTTCATGAGAGAGTATTCCTGTTTTTTTTAGTAGATCATTGTATAAAAAAAAACAAATATAATAATGCGATAAAAAATAATAAATTCCGAAAAAAGTAAACTGTTTGGTCACCATATTTTGTCACACAATAGTGACGTTGCAAACAAGAATTCTTGATAAATTAGTCATTAATTAGATATGCCTCCAATACTCGGAAGCAAATATCGAAATTGATAATTTCAAATCCCTTAAGCCTTTTAACGCCAGAAAGCTATTTATTGAATTCCAATATGACATGTTTATGACAGCAAAACAAACTATGCATCCGGTTAAAAATATAAGAACTATCACATGACGTACAATCGTCAGCGCGTAATTAAAAAAGTAATCGATAAAAGTCACGTTTGTATTAGCTATTATCCCGTTAAATTCACATTAAAATCGGTTCGGTCCTTTTGGAGATTTATGGAACAAATGCTACTTTTTGGACATACTAGTCAGACAGAAAAAATGAAAAAATGGTTTTTCGTTATGAGTAATGCAAATACATCCTGTATACGAATTACTTTTTGTTCGCTATTACATATAGACACATAGATTTAGATAATAGAAGATAATAATTGTATTAAGTAGTAATAATATTTAAAATAAAAAAAATATTATTTTGACTATTAATTAGGTTGTTATTGACATTATTAACATTTTCATTGAAGAGT
This sequence comes from Papilio xuthus, assembly GCF_000836235.2. Lineage (NCBI taxonomy): Eukaryota > Metazoa > Arthropoda > Insecta > Lepidoptera > Papilionidae > Papilio > Papilio xuthus. The sequence continues at coordinate 1,350,773 of NW_013531188.1, read as the reverse complement.
TTGAAAAAGTGGGGATTATCTAATAGACACTTATATAAAGTAGAGCGAAAAAACATAGATACGATTTGAACAACACTTATAGTCTATCTACTAAGTTGAGGAACTTCTACAAAACAATAATAGTTCAGAAAAATTTAATCAGTAAAAAGCAATTAACGATGTATTTTTTCAATTCCAGGTGTCTCTTATGGGTATGGCAGCGAGCGGATCTGTTGTTCTCATTGATTCATTCCGCTATATTCCACCATCATACGATGAAGAACTATGTGTATTATACACAGAATCTAATGATACCACATCGTTTACTGAAACCGATATTCCTACGACAACAATTTATACAACCATTTATGATACAACGACAGAGTTTTATGATTCCACTACATTAGAACAATCAACGGAATATCAGACAACAACTGAAGAACCATTTGATACTATTTCAACAACAGAAGATACGTATCCAACAGATTTTCCATCTTCTAGTTCTATACAGACTGAAGAAACGGAATTTCCATCGTCAACATTACAACCAGAAATAAGTACAGAAATTTCTACACAGCAAAGTGATACAGATTGGGATAGTACAACGCCAGTACTGGAGAGTACAACAATGGTATCGACGACCTATGAGCCAACAAACACAGAGCAAGAAACCGATGTAACAACACCATGGTCAGTAACTACAGACTCAGATACTACATTAGATTCTTCCAGTGAAGCAGATACTTCTACGACCGAAACTCCTGAAGATTACTTCACTGGATCAACCACTACAGATATGACAACGGAATTTGAAACAACTCATACTGAAATCTCTACACCTGACACGACCAATGAAATCTTAATTACTGAAACTACTACAGTAGATACTGAAACTACAGAATTTGTCACTGAATCGGTTTCAACAACAGAATTCGATGATACTACTACACCAATATTTATTACTGAATCAACGCCACAATGGGATCTTACAACTAACACTGAATATTCAACAATTATTACAACGGAAGCAACGGAAATTACTTATACTGACACCACAACAGAATCATCAACTTCGTACACAGATAATATTGAAACAGACGTAACATTTTATACCACAGATCCTACAGAATTTACAACTCAAGAAGAAGAAAACAATACAACTTATATTACTGAAATATATAATACTACAATTCCCGAAATTACAACAGTTGATGATACTACAACAGAAATTACCACACAATCTGATCTCTATACAGGAACTGAGGAATCTTTAATCAGTACAACGGATTCACAGTACACAGACACCGATACCACAACTGACATAACATCTTACACAACAGATCACGAAGAATCAACTTTAGTCACATCGAACAATACTGATTATACACAGACTGATTCAACTTCATATGAAACTACGGATACCACACTGATAACAACTCAGGAAGATGAAAGTTCAGGAACAACAACTTCGATGGATAACGAGTCAACTACACAAACAGTTACAAACACCGACTCGTATACAGAACAGACTGAAATAGATCATGTAACTTTTACCCAAACTCCTGATGAAATTGACACAACTACGTTATCACCAGAGTTAGAAGCAACTGAAGATGGAATAACCACACCTGAATCTCAAGAAACAAGTTCCCAAACAGATTCAGATCAAGGAACCACTACAATTGTGACCCCTACTGTAATTCCTGACAACGATAATTCCAACTCCAGCTTTTGGACTGCGTTAACTATATCAATGTTAGTATTATTAATAATTATTTTATTAATTGTAACAGCAGCATTCTTCTACATATTAGGAAAGAGAAAAGCGAATCAGGCAACACCACAATTTGTTTTTGCTGATTACGAAGACCTTCCGAAGACAATTACAGTTCCTCGTGTGACGAAAATTCTTGTAGAACCTAATAACTTTAAGAAAACTATTCTAGTATAATTTAATGTTATATATAGTGCAAATAACGTATCTGGTCTGAGGACAGGCACAGCTATATATGTAAGACAAGGCATAAAGTGTGACATAATTTAATTTACTTACACCGGGTCAGATAACTTTATCAGTCTATAACAGTAATTTAAATGTTAGTATTAAAATTGTAAATATATTCAAAATACTGTCATTTTGTGCACGCAAGAAGTTTCATTAAAACCATTAAAGATTTTTACTTTTATAAAAATAATGAAATATAATTAAAAAAAATTGTTTCATAATTAATATCACTAATGTTTTTCTCAGACAATTTTTAATTAGTACTTTGATGTTACTGCATTTTAAAAAATAACATCTGATTAAACCTGTTTTCTTTCGTATTTAGTTATGTTTTCAATATAAAGTGTTTAAATTTTAATATAAGCTCGAATATTTATATTTAATGTTTTTTTGTATTTCATAAGTAGCAATAAACATTTTAATACTGACACTAAGTTTCATTTTACCAAAAAGTATTGTATATTAGTAATAACTAAAAACTATCTTTACTTGAATTATCATGTAAATAAAGTTATGAATTTAGTGCTAAACATATATTAATACAACGCTATTATATTTACTACATTAACAACTACTAGGAAAGGCAATTAAGTAAGAAATTTGTACCGACATACAGAAATAAAGAATAACAAAATAAAATGCTCTGAAGAATTGCTTGGAACGATTCCTGCAGCCGAGTTGCGTCCACACCAACTCGATGGCTGGCAATCTACAACCGTGCGGTTTGCGCGTAACTTCCTGCCTCGTGCAGCAGCGTTGTGGAATGGTCTGTCCTCGGCGGTATTTCCAAACCGCTACGACTTGGGGTCCTTCAAGAAGCGAGCGTACCAGCATCTCAAAGGCCGGCAACGCATCTGCGGTTCATCTGGTATTGCTGATGTCCATGGGCGTCGTTGAACACCTCGGTGGTCACGCTGCCCGTTTGCCCCTTCTGTTATAAAAAAAAGTATAAAAGTGCTCGAACACAGAAATTTATTATTATTATTTATTCGTAGGCGCTACGACTATTTTTAATGTCAACGCCTATGAAATAATAATAGCAACGAACAAATATCAAGCGTAAAATTAATACATGCCAGCATGTGCTATATAAAATTTAGAAGGCAATTTGTTAAGTTGTCAGTAAGATAAGTCGAGTAAATTATAATAAGTAATTTCACAATATCTGTATTAAAAATTGTCAGTATTGTATATTAGGATGAATATGTCAGCAGAGGACCTCTTGTAAAAGGTCTTTCCTGTAATTATTTATTATTTAACAGTGGTAGACGCTCTCTTTCTTTTTCCATTAAAGGTAGGCAACGCATCTGCAATTGTGAATGTATGTAGGCAGGTTTGACATTTTCATTTCGGCGTAGTCAGGTAGCCGCTTGCTCGTTTCCTTATAATATAAAAAAAAAACATTTATAATGTACTTCTCATAATCAACATGCAAAGTTTTAAGCCAATTTTTAATAACAATACTAATTAATTGGTAAATACTTAATGAATCTGTAAATAAGTTTGGTTTAGAACTGTGGATAAACCTTTAAGTATTACATTTAATAGGTATTTTCCCAATCTAACTGTTGCTTTCTCAGACCAAAATCTCTGTATGAAACATATCGTCATCTCTGTCATTATCTTTGTCAAATAAGAAAGAAAGAAAAGTTTTTATTATAGGTAATACAGATTAAACCAAGAAACAATAACTAACATAATAAAATTTGCACATAACTAAGAAGTTAAATTAGACTTAAGTTACCATTTATGGTTAATTTGGATAATCTAGTAATAATAGATTTATCAATAAATTTAAACCATGTTTTAGGTCTAAGAAACCCACGGTAACTTATCCAATTAATTAATATGTGTCTTTATTTAACGCGTGGAAGGAAGCATTAGAAAAATCAAATATAAACATCATGATTCTAATCATGATTAAATCAATCCTTTGTAATAAACCGCCAAAATGCCGCCGCAATACGAGATAATTGATGATCGATCAAATTCTCACACCGATAATGTTATCAACATCATTATGAATCGCTGATAATTTTATCAAATCTAAAACTATTCCCTTTACGCTTGACCGTCTTTTAAATGTTACTAACTAATTTACAATACATAAGTGGACATGTCAATACATATGTAAAGTACATTTAGAAATATTTAAAACATTTAAACAATTATGAATTATTTAACATAAATAGTGAATTATATATTGTGGATAGTATTTTAAACAATACAGATTACAAGCGCGACAATGTGAATTATTTTGAATTAGAAAATTATCAAACTAATGATAATGCTATGAACAAATACATTGATTGTCGTTAAGCTTTAATAGTAGATTTAGTATAAATCACAACAATCAGTGCTGTTGATACTGTTTTAAATATCGAAATGATAAGTTTGAAGTGCGTGGTTTTGATTTTGGTGTACAGTTCGGTTGTGTTTTGTGACGAATGCGTATCATATAATTTTGAAGAAGATTTCGAAGATCTTTTCACCAGTAATGAAGGTGTGTGTACAGATATGAGGACATGGAATATTGGTGACTACAGATCTCTAGCAATAGATAGTCCACATCCAAGTAGTAGCCAATGTATACTTCCATCTGATCAACTAAGTTGTGTCTCATCGTTTAGATTTACTATGACATCTGGAGGAAGAGTAGAAGCAAATGTCTACATGGTGTCATTTTCACCAGTGGATCAGGTATCTTTTGTCGTCAATGAAATAGTGCCGGGTGGAAACGATGCTGCTGTTGGCACTATAGTGCTATCCTCAATGGATCCTAATTTTGTAAACGGATGGCACGTCTTACGAGTCACATTAACTGGACGAGGAACATACAACGCTTTTGTAAGTAAATGTTAAATATCGATATTAGTTTTTGATATTCTAAATAATTTATTGAAAACATCAATCTTAATTAGAAAAAACCTAAGCCGATAAAGTTTGTTAATTACCCTATTATAGATGTGTTAGTACATACTACCATTTGTAGAGAATAGAATAGTATGATGATAATGTTCCAAATACTGTTTAATTTGTATGTTTGTCCTATTAATTAATAAACACAAATAAAACGATTCAATATTTATTGTTGCAGATAACATTTTTAGGATTATCGGGACCTTTTTCTACAGTTCTTATTGATTCGTTTCGGTACATACCACCACTAGTAGACCCAGAAGAATGTACCATATACGAAAATGTTACAACAACCACGCAAGGAACTGAAACTACAATAACGTTGGAAAATACCGAATCGACTACAGAAGAAATCACAAGCACAACGTTGACAGAAGTCACGAATACGGACCAAAGTACAACGTCAGTATTGGATACGGAATCAACAATGGAAACTAATTTCGATATGACAAGTTCAACTCCAATAGTGGAAACTGATGGTACAACTACCTTTATAACAGAAGAATCAACTGAAGAAAGTACCTTTGATCCAACAGACATAACTGTATCACAATCGATATTTGATACGGAATCCACAACCCTTACTTGGACATTTCCTGATAGTACAACTACTGAAATTGTTACAGACGTAGAAAGTACAACAACCGATTTGTCTACAACAGAAAGCACGATACCGACTGAGCTAACAACATCGCAATCTGTTTTAGATACTGACTCAACAACTGAAACCTCAATTTTCTCTGACAGTACGAGTGATATGTTCACTGATGTAGAAAGTACAACACCAGATGTATTAACAACAGAAAGCACAATACAGTCTGAGCTAACAACGTCGCAATCGGTGTTAGATACCGACTCAACAACTGCAAGTTCGATATTCTCAGACAGCACAACGAGTTATACGGTAACTGATGTAGAGAGTACAACACCCGAGTTGTATACAACAGAAAGTATAATACAGACTGAACAAACAACATCGCAATCTGTTTTAGCTACCGATTCAACAACTGAAACTTCAATATTTTCCGACAGTACGACTCCCGGTATAGTAACAGACATGGAAAGTACAACAATACCAGATGTATCAACAACAGAAAGCACAATCACGTCTGAGCTAACAACATCGCAATCTGTTTTAGACTCCGACTCAACAACTGAAACTTCAATTTTCTCTGACAGTACTGCTACTGACATAACTGATGTAGAAAGTACAACCGAGTTGTCTACAACAGGAAGAACAATACCGACCGAGCTAACAACATCACAGTCGGTTTTAGACACCGACTCAACAAGTGAAACTTCAATTTTCTCCGACAGTACGACTCCCGGTATCGTAACAGACGCGGAAAGTACAACAATACCAGATGTATCAACGACAGAAAGCACAATCACGTCTGAGCTAACAACATCGCAATCTGTTTTAGACACCGACTCAACAACTGAAACTTCAATTTACTCCGACAGTACGACGAATAATATGCCAACTGACGTTGAAAGTACAACACCCGAGTTGCCTACAACAGAAAGTACAATACCGACAGAGCTAACAACATCGCAATTTGTTATAGATACCGACTCAACAACTGAAACTTCAATATTTTCCGATAGTACGACTCCCAGTATAGTAACAGACGTGGAAAGTACGATGCCAGACGTATCAACAACAGAAAGCACAATACAGTCTGAACAAACAACTTCTCAATCAATTATAGATACCGACTCAACAACTACAACTTCAGTTCTCACTGACAGTACGACGGGCGATATGATAACTGATGTAGAAAGTACAACACCAGATGTATCAACAACAGAAAGCACAATACAGTCCGAGCTACCAACGTCGCAATCGGTGTCAGATACCGACACAACAACTGTAACCTCAATTTTCTCAGACAGCACAACGAGTGATACGGTAACCGATGTAGAAAGTACAACACCCGAGTTATCTACAACAGAAAGCTCGATACCAACTGAACAAACAACATCGCAATCTGTTTTAGATACTGACTCAACAACTGCAACTTCAATTTTCTCAGACAGCACAACGAGTGATACGGTAATCGATGTAGAAAATACAACACCAGACGTATCTACAATACAGAGTACAATACAGTCTGAGCTAACAACATCGCAAATAACAAATGATACCGACTCAACAACTGCAAGTTCGATTTATTCTGACAGCACAACTGACATAGTGACTACAACGCAGAGCATATCAGATACAGACAGTACAACTAATAATGACGCATCTGGTACTTTTTCTACAGATGCTTCGTCAACACAAACTGAGGAAAATTCATCAGAATTTTGGAGCACAAGTGAAGTACCAACAACTTTAGACATATCTAATACTGGGACAACTGATGATAATAAAAATACAGCTTCTACAACTGAATATACCGACAACTCAAGTACAATATTTACAGAATCCGAAACAACTATTACGCAAACAGTTACAAATACTGAATCAGAAAATAATAGTGTTTCTACTACTTTAGGAAATACAAATGAAATGACGATGACACCTCAAGATTTAACAAACACTCCTACCGTATTCGAAAATACATCCCAAACACAAACAGAACCATCGGCGACTACTGTAGAGGTTACCGTATCGGAAAGTACTACATCTTCATTCGATTTAACGACAAATGAATACGACAAGAGTACAATTACAGTATCTGAAAGTACGAATCAACATGATACCACAACTGAAAGAGATACAGAAAACATTGATAATTCTAAAAGCTTCTGGACTCCTCTAACAATAGTTTTATTAACACTTCTCATAATCTTGTTACTGGTTTTGTTCTCCGCTTGCTTTTACATTATCGGCTTGAGAAGACAGAGAAGAAAGTTCTCGACAGACTTTGAATCTTTTACTGACTATGAGGATTTACCACGTCCTATTGTTTTGCCTCGGGCGAGAAGCCCACATGGTGATTACAGTACTAGGAGCACGCCATAGGATTTTTAATACTAATTTATTTATTTTTCTCGATTTTTTTGAATTAAATGTTCAAATTAGATTATAAAAAAAAACTTAATGTATTACTCCAAAAAATACAGTTATAGTTAAATACGCGTTTTAACCCTTTGACCGCCGGTAATTGATATGGAAGTCAACGTGGTTATCAAAGAGTATTTTTAGTCTTATTTATTTGATACGACAACTGCTTTTGGTACAAGTATTTTGTTATTTATTTGACAAGATCGCATTTCAGAAATATAATCATGATTCCTCTAAGATTTCTGGTAACGTCTATTTTTTTACAATTGAGAAAAGGATTGACATGTTATGTAATTTTGAAACACTTTCTAAGTTTTGTTTTTTATTTTAGTTTAGGTCTTTATAGTTTTTTGTGAAGTCTGGTAGTGATATTAATAATTTATTTAATTTGTTCTTTTATTATTTAGTTGAATTTGATAATGTTTATTTGTTGTATGTAATAGCTATATTTGTAATGTACAGATGTTAATACTAGACGTAGGTTTCCATTGACGTAGCATATATAATTACATGTCGTTATTTTAGAAAATTTGGCCAGCATGGTTGACTAGGGCCTAATCACCCTTAACTTCGAGTAGTCTCCGAGCTTCTCGGTAGGGACGTGTAGTGAGCTGATGATGATGATGATGATTTCAGAAAATGAATGAAACTATGACGATATGTTTTTGTCATCTTAATTAATAAAAAACTTATTTATATTGTAAAATTGATGGACAATTTTTATAAGTTTTATTTAAAAATAATTTGTGCTAAGACCCAAACCGTATCGTGTCATATAACTAAAATCTAATTTTACCGTGTCAAAGTTCCTCCCAAACTCCGCCTATTACGAATTCGAAATTAATTTATTACTCATCACTATTGTAATATAATATCACAAATATGCTATAATAAACCTTACATAATGTATGTTTGTTTTTAATAATCAAAACAAATCAAATCTAACAATATAAAATGAATATTTAACTACAAATAGCCGACATTCCTACGTCTAGTTTACTTCATTTAAATAGTCAATTTGTTTATCTTAGTTATATACTACTCTTATCACTATATCTAAAATAGTTTTAAATGTCTATCTATTGAAGCATATTGAACCCAATGTAACTCAGAATTGGGTATAATTTCAAATAACATGTTATATGAGATATTAATGAATAACATTTTTTTTCTAATTGTTTTTCTAAGCATTGATAGTTTATCATAGTAAATGTATCACACGTAGGATTTTACGTATTTCAGGTAATTAATAAATAGGTAGACTTAATACAATCTTTCACAGATTTCTTTTTAATATTTAAACTTCTCGATTCCCTGAAAATGTAAAATAGTTTACTGACCACTAAAGGAGCATGTCCTACAAAGGCATCGCGAACATCTAGAGGTTGTTTTCTATTTACTTTTTAATAAGGTGTTAATCATTCAAACTTTCTTGAGACATTATAATAAACTTATATTAAAACAGCTAAACACTCACGTATATTCGTCCGGTGGCGGCACCGACTAATTTCGAGCCCATCCGGGGCCCTTCATCGTGTGAGCGACGGGCCGCGTCCGCACAATAATACCAGTCCCACTCACCCTGATCAAGGGTCCCGATGGGCTCGACACTAGTCGGTGCCGTTACCCGACGAATATACGTGAGTGTTTAGCCGTTTTTAAACAAGTTTATTAAGATGTTAATCAAGTTAATTACATTATTGTGGATATATTTGTAAAATAATTGGTCTTAAATATATTCTAAATTGTTGAAAACATGTAATTTTTATTATAATTCTATTTCTAGTACAACTTGTGCAATATTATCGCTCGCTTATCATTCTTAAATTAGCGCCTAAAAATGATGTACTTACTTTTTTATTGCTCGGTATCGGTAGGAGTTTAGTATTCAGATTAGAAAGTGACTGATATGGTCGAACTATGATACAATTCGTAGAAATTTTTATTATAATATAACCCATACTTAGCGTAGAAAAAATAATTATTATATAAACTTAATATTCAGGATTAGGCCGCGGCACAGGATTTGGAATGAGTGGGGCAGCGACGCGGACAGAAACAGTGGGAGCGGAGTAATATTGTAACCAATATTGAAGTTTAAAAAGCCGTTTGATTAGACTTGAAAACTAAATTAAGTCAAAATTTTAAAAAGTTAATGTTATGTTTTTTGTAACCTTAAGAAGAAAACCTTGTTGATCCTACTGTTTTGGTTTTGTAGAAACTTTGGATGATTTTTATCCATTAAAGTTGACTATGACCTAATCACCCCTAACTTAGGGTAGGCTCCAAGCCCCTCGGTGGGGACGTATAGTGAGCTCATGATGTTGATTGTTTCCTTTTGTTACTATGCGTACTAACAAACAAAGTGTCATAACTGCAACAAAGAATTATTTGATAAACATAATTTGATAATCAAAAAATTATCATTTAATCGAATGATCGTAATCTTTATATCCTGATTATAATCAATTGATAAAAGGGGCCAAAAAAGGGGCCAAATTTTTAAATATATCGAATTGTAACACCAATTTATTGGTGTCGAAACACTAGTGTTACGTTTAGGCTATTAAGAACTAGTAGTCATTTGGAAGGTCATATTTCTTAATCAAATATACTTTTATTATTTAAAAAAAAATGCTATAAGCACTTCTTTCCCACATTAACTTTAAATGTGTCTTTCACTTTAACTAGTTTAAGCATTTTTTTTAAACAGATTTAAAATGGGTACAAAGTTTTCGTAATAATATTTGGATATTTGTTTTAACAATTTCTTACCAGTATACAAATAGGAGCTACAAAACTAATGTAACTAGATATTATATTATATAGAAAAGCGTTAGTTAAAAGTGATTTAAAACTCTTTTTTTTATATCTACAAAGAAAACAATTATGTGTTATTCAGTTAAGATTTGTATTTTAACTTAAAATGTATGGTTATTGTTAATAAAAGTTTAACTAAACATAATTTGCGTTTTCATCCAAATTCCCTATTTTTTTAAGAGTCGCATTGAATAAAATTAAACCCAGTAATAACCCCCATCACAGTGAATACAAATCTGCGACAAAAAAAATAGCAATTATTCACATGATTATAAATGCTATTTAATATTGAATGACATTAATAAAAACAAGAAACAAAGAGCAAGTAATGCAATTCTTTCATATGAAATATTGCGTTAACGATTTTATAAGTATAGTTCCAAAAGGATTTAGTGGTAGTCGGAAAATATATGATCCTACAATTTCATCTTGACAGCGTCCTACTTTGAACAATGCGGGAGCGGTGGGTGCAATTACACCATTTCACCGTTTCATAATTTCGAAATTACGTGAATATCGCGTATGAATCTTTGATAATTGCTAATATTTTTGACTGTATTTAAAATGTAAGGAATTACTACGAGAACGAAGGTCACTATTTGCGTAGAGTTGAAATATGGAAGACTTTTAGAAGAAGCCAAGAAAATTTTGCTTACTGGTAACTCTTAAAACTTTTAAGCGCCCCCTGCCAATGTCAAAAACCTTGCTATAAGATCCTTGTGGAACTATAACAAATTGAGAATATGTTTAGTTTTATATTTGCTATTCAAATGTATCAGGAGTCGAATTCAAGACACTTGGGCCACTCATATGCTATTTAACTAACATGAAGTCTGTTATCAATATCCTTGTTCAATTTAGGACATCCTTTATATCATATTTTTAAATACCATATTAACAGTAGTACTGTTTGATATGTTATCATTTTTAAGAACTATTTCATGTCAGTGCATATCAAATGCATCAAGTTTCAGTCTTCCAAATGATACAAGGAAAACTTTTACAATATCCAAATTATGTAAATTTAATTGATAAGTATTATTACATATAATTATTCAATATTATGCCGTTCTTTAGTAAAATATGGAGAGAAAAAGAAGTTAAGAGTAATGCACAACATTATGCAACAGGATTTCAATTTAACAACTTGAACAAAATCAATTAAACTATGGCATCCTGATCTGTCATCAAAGACTAATTTTAAGACTAGTTGTCGCCGGCGGCACTGGCCGTGAGGAATTAAAAAAACTTGTATTACTAACTTATAAAATATATGTGTCAACGTGTTCTTCTTTTCTATGTTCTACAACTATGCCGAATTTCAGCTAGATCCATACAGCCAATCAGGAGATACCTTCTAACAAACATCCATCCGAACATTCGCATTTATAATATTAGTAAGAATAAGATATCAATTACCTAACTTGTAACTATTTAGCTATTTCTATCTATCTATAGATGTAATCTATATCTATAGATGTAATCTACATCTATAGATAGATAGATGTATTCTATTTTTGAATAAAATTATATTCAAAGTAACAAAAATAGACTAGAATACGAGTTCATTAATGTATAACAAATTAATAAAAATTAATTGTTACAATTCTTCAGATAAGATTTCAATTATGTATTAACATGTCCTGTAATTACTACGATTTTTTTTCCATTGAACATCAACGGATATATATTAAATGTGTTATACTTGTGATACCTTTTGATTGACTTAGTATTTATCGTGACTTCATTGACGATACTAGAAAATAATGTCATGTTGGGGCTTACGTTTATCGGAGTCATCTTCTCCGTTGTTTACTCTCAGGATTTGATCGGTGTGAACTATTCCTTTGACGTTGACTTCGAAAGGATCTTTAATAAGAAATTCTGTAATATACATGATAATTGGAATCTAATGGAATACGCTGATTTGAGTATCTCTTCACCAGATAATTATCAGAAAGGTATTAGATCGAGGAAAGAAAGTTGTACCACATCTTTTCCTATTGTGTTATTCGATAGTAGCGTATTGGAATTTAACGTATATCTTGATGTTGCTGAAGAAAGTGGATTAAAAATTAATGTTTTTGATGATAATGGTAAATCAGAAGTATCTTATTGGTATAATAAAAGCAATAACAATTACAAACGTGGATGGAGTACAATTTCTATTGCCATAAATACAAATTTAACAGGATATGTAAGTATAGCAAATATATTAATTATTTGTACTAGAAAATATAACAGTGGTAGAGCCCATTTTAACATCTCACGAATTGGACGATTCGTCCGGTGAAATACCATGACCACAAAGAAGACAGGCGTGAAGTGGAAGCAAATCCGCGTCTTGTCTAAAGAGAAGTCCCAGAAGCCTAATTTTAGTCCTTATTCCCTTCCCAACCTTTTTCTTATAAGGAAAAGATGAGAAGTGGAAGTGGATTTTCTGGATGACAGGATGCATACAAGGGCAAAATGTACTCTTTCTTTGCATCCCTTTCTTCATTGATTAAAGGTAGGCAAAGCATATGCAAATGCGTATGTATATGGGCAATGGTCGCTTCGCTATTTCAGCGATTTCAGGTGGCCGCCCCCTTATTTGCCACATTATGATATAAAAAAAAAACTTTCTTTCTTTTGTATTATCTAATTTTCTTTCTTTTCTTTTGTATTACAGATTAATCTTATTGGCTACAGCCAGGACCATGAAATTGTGATTGTGGATTCTTTCCAATACATTACAAAGCCTAATGTAAATAGCCGAATAAAAGACGATATTTTAAGTGATAAGATTTATGAAACAGATGGTTTACTGGAAAATATCCATGAAGAAATAGATTTGTTATTTGATCATGAAGGCAGTGGTGATGAAGGTTCTGGTGAAGAATACGATTTACATCTAGGAGAATTTGAAGATGATGATCTTGATGAAAAGGGCGTAACTAAAATAGAAGAATGACGTAAACTATCCAATGAAAGGATTTATTTTTAAAATGACTGAACTGAGAAAAGACTTTTTGAAAGATACAATAACGAAGTAAATTTTTGAACAATAAATGCCTTAAAAAGTTGCAGTATTTTTTATCGTTATTTTCGTGGCCAGTGTTAACAATTGTAAATTAGAAGTTTTTAGATTTGATTTTGAATTTTATATTTAAATGGTTGCTAATTATAATCTTACCTATATTTAAATGCAAATGCTTAGGCGGATGAGTGTTTGTTTGAAGGTATCTCTAAAAGGGTTGTACGGATCTCGATGACATTTGCCATAGATCTAGAACATGGTCTGGAAGAACACATAGGTTACTTATTAAGTTTGTTTTTGATACCGCACGGACGGAGTCGCGTGCGACAGCTAGTTGAATATAAGTTTATCGTCTTTGTGTAACCGTGTGCACAAGCTATATCTTTGACATTCATCATTCATATCGATTCAAATATTACACAAAAAATGCATCAATTGTGGTTGTCACACTGATATTGATATCTCAGATCTTGTTACATTTACTGATTAGATTTAAACTTGCATTATAATTAAACAAAGACCCACAAAGTCTAGATACAATTTTATTATAGTCATAAATATGCATTACACATATTTCTAATCTTGCAGTAATATATTTTGTGTTGCAAAGGATTGTCATTTGTACCACGTCTTAGTTACATTTGAGAACATGAGGAAATGTTACATTTATTTGCGTTGACGACAATAATCTCATCAGTGGTATCACAAGAAATTTTAGGTGTCAATTATACCTTTGACGATGATTTTAATTATTATTTCGATAATAAATCATGTCACGGTGATAGAAAATGGCATTTGATAGAATATCAAACATTAAATATATTCACTGGAAACATACAAAGTAACAATGGAATTATCGCGAAGAATAATAGCTGTGTGTCATCTTTTCCAATTGTTTTCTTTTTAAATAGTGTTGTAGAAGTAAATGTTTATGTTCGATTAAGTCTATTAATGAGTGGCTTAAGTGTGATAGTTTATGATGAATTGGATACTCCTGTCGTTATCCATGGATATAATAAATCCAGTGAAAACTACACTCCAGGATGGAACACGATGTATATTGCAATCAACAGAAACATCAATGGATATGTAAGATTGAATTGCTTATTGCTATTTTGTAATCCACAGATTATCATCATCATCAGCTCACTATACGTCCCCATCGAGGGGCTCGGAGCGTACCCTAAGTTAAGGGTGATTAGGCCATAGTCAACCACGCTGGCCAAGTGCGGGTTGGTTGACTTCACACATATCTTTGAATTTCTTCTCAGATATGTACAGGTTGCATCACGATGTTTTCCTTCACCGTAAGAACGTCGGATAAATATACATATGTATATCGGAAATCGAAAAACACATTGGTACATGGCGGGATTCGAACCCAGGACCTGCAGATTGCAAGTCAAGTGCTTGACCACTGAGCCACCGACGCTCATCGCCACATGTATATGTATGTTCAATTAAAATTAGTTTAACCTTGAACATTACTGAAAAGAAATGGAACTGTGGTAATTCCCATTTTTTAAGAAAAAATTTTAGCTCTGTGTAACCAAAAATTTTTAATTCTTTCAGATAAATCTTCAAGGACGTATTACAGACAATGAAATTATTATAATTGATTCATTCAACCATGTTGTTAAAACTGAACATCATGAAGAAGTTCAATGGAAGAGTACAATTGACAAATCTGAATCTCTACTTTTAGAAAATTTACAATTACCAAGAGATATTATAGATGATTATTGGATAGATGGATCAAATGACGATATAAATAATGAAAATGGATCTGGAGACAATGAGGGATCAGGAGATAATATTGACGATGTAAATTCTACAACACCTTCCGATATCACCGATGTCCCAGATACACCAGCTTTTCAATTCTGGAATCTTTGGACGATTATATTAGTTGCTGTGGGTTCATTAATCTTAGTTACAATTTTGATCGTAATTGCTTATTTTATTGGTAAAAGGCGAGGTGAAGATGATAATACTGCTATGATAGAAAGCTTGGAACCACAAAGTAGGTTAAGAATACCTCGTATTAATAGCATTTATCCGGGTTTTCGGCTGAATAGGTTTAGATAAATGACGATCGATAGCAACTGCATATTTTTTTTGTTTATTATGATTGAATATGGGTCTGTAAAGAAGAGTATGCAGTTATCCATGACACTCACATGGTGGCAAACGACAAGGAAACGTCCCTCTTGATAATTATTAACTATATTAACCTAATTTTAGAGTCTTATACATTTATTTATCATATTTTTAATAAAGAACATTTTATATCCAAAAAAAAATACAAAACATATTATATTAAAAATAGAACACCACCGGCTGCGGAATCCCATGACTCAAACAACCAGTGGTCAGGGCTGCAGAGATAGGAAACTTCTCACGATGCGTGCGGTTTCTAGAATAACTGCCTTTTGTATCGGGCCCTTAATCCAACTGTTTAGCGAGAGCTTCTTGAGATGTTGGTCGAAACTCTTCGCTATCAGTCCATTCACCGATACGATTATCGGTATAATGGTAGTCGATTTCATACGCCACATGGCGGTAACCTCGTGAGCTAAATCTAGGTATTTTAACAATTTTTCCTTTTCATTATTGTTATCATTATCAATTACAATACTTATGCTGTGTTCAATTTTAAAGTAGAAATTATTATTTTTTATCGAAATCAGTGATTTTTTATTTTTATATTTGAAAAATAACAATGAATGCAAATATTACTTAATACTCAATGGATGTACATAATTCAAAACGATAGGCGGAGATTACGGATATCGTTGTAGGTTTAGGGACCGGGTTTTTTTTTTGTTAACGCGGGGAATGCGTTTATGCACTTCGCCGTCCGTGCTGCGGGGGCAGCAGGGACGGTTTCGTGTGGGACTCCCGGCCTAGGAACAAGACCGGCCTACCCACTAAACCCCGCGGTGTTCTCCTACGCCCAACCGGACCGTGGCATCTACGTTAGTTTATCCACGGCCTTTAGGGACCGGGTTGGACGTCTCTCGATTCTTCTATTAAACATTCTGTAACTACTCAATTTCTACGAATACGTCGTGCGGCAATTGTTTGGAAATATATCATTTTTTATATGTTCTTTGTTTTTCTTATTTCTTACTTATATTGTAAATGTGAATGTTTAGGCGCATTTTTTACCTAGGTATCTACAGAACGGCTCATCGAGTGTCGCTTAATTTGGCATAGATGTAAAGCATAGTCTGGAATTACACATAGGCTACGATTTAATTTTTTTTTAATTCCGCGCGGACGGAATAGAGGAAAAAGCTATTTTAATCATAAATATTTATTGCACAGTAGTCAATTTACGACTCTGGTTTAACACGACACTTGATATCTCTTTGATGATACGGTATACTAGCGGTCGCCTGCGACTTGTCAGCGCAGAATTATAAAAAATGCCTATAATGTCCATAAATAAGGGCTACCTCTCCTTCACAATCGGCCCTCCTTTTTCTGATATAACCTAGAACAAACGCGGCTTTTCGGACAGACAGAAAGACACTCAAAAACAATTATACATTGATTTTTCGTTATCAAATACAAAGTGTATGAAGTATGATTTTTTGTATTACATACAGACACCCCAATTTTATTATTAATTTAGATAAATTTGAACAAAGCCAAAGTAAATCGATGGATTATAAAGGATTAGTATTTATCGATTGATAAGACGATACTGGACGTGACCGTTTAAGTCAATTACTTATTTTATCGTCGATACAAAGAACAAAGGTAAAATCGAAAAAATAAATTTAAAACAACAGCAATAGCTTCTATAAAGGTGAATATACACTATATATCCTTCTTGCGAATAGAGAATAGTAGAAGCATAGTTTCCAAAGCACGTCTAGTTCGGTACCCTAGAACATATCATAAAGAGGCTCGTTGTTCTGTCACAAGTAAATACTCCAGTCTATGCTCATCTTAAGGATTAGAATTATAGAGGAGTACAAAAA
The DNA here is from genome assembly GCF_000836235.2 of Papilio xuthus. Lineage (NCBI taxonomy): Eukaryota > Metazoa > Arthropoda > Insecta > Lepidoptera > Papilionidae > Papilio > Papilio xuthus. Next base: position 1,333,026 of record NW_013531188.1, on the reverse strand, counting down.
AAACTTCGCACACTCATCAGACGAAACGCGGAATTGTTTCCACTTAACGCCTGTCTTCTTTGTGGTATTACACCGGGCCAGCCGGGCCAATTCGTGCCAAGATGTTAAAGCGGGCTCTACCAATAAGGTAGATTGACTCCATCACACTATGATAAGGTATAAATGTAGACAACTTTTCATAATCAAAGTCACCGTGTTAGGACTACGGGAGTCAGTCAATAGGTCAAATATACCAGCTCATTAACCTCCATATTGTTCTAGAATAATCACTTCCTTTGTTAACGATAAGATAATCAGTATAACTGTTGACGATAGAATTTAAAAGCCTTCTCAAAATATTTTGTAATTTAACTGAACTAAATTGTAGCACTGTATTTTGTTTATTTTCTTTGTATTAATGTTTATTATGTTATATTCTACATCATTTCAATAACTACTATTTGTTATCTGTAAACTACTAACTTATACCAAGGTAGATGTAAATATAGTTGGTAGTTTTTGAATATTAAAAATAAAGTGAATTTGGAGGGTGGTCGGCTCTGGGCAGTCGAATGTCGTCCGTCGAACGTACAGTGCGCACCCATATTGAAAATACTGTGTTTCATTTTGCTGCATCGCCGCCATCCTTTATAATTTTGGTCACTTCGAGCCGCATCTTGAACTGGTTGCATCCCGTGGAGCTTATTGTTTATTAATTTCGCGTGGATTAAACGGTAAACGATGCCAACGACACGGCGACAGCAGCAGGCGTCTGCTTCGGACCCTGCCCCGGAAGCAGCACATCAGCCACCTCGTGGAGCCGATGATATTATTTCGCGAGGAACCCAGGCTGCCAAGGAGGAGACACCGAAGGGACCACCCAGCGCAAACACGTTCACATCGGCAACGGCGAAGAGATCGTGTGCGTCTTCGTCTATCGCTAGACGGAAGCAATTGGAGCTGAAAGCTGAACAGGCGAAGGCCGAGATACGTATGCAGCTTATAAACAAGCAGCTGGAGGCAGATCTAGCACAATTGGAAGAGGAGGAGGTGGCCGATGACGTCACCGAAAGTCGGTTTGTTGCAGACGAGCGTACGAGAGAAAGTGTAAGGGAATGGTTGGACCATAGCCAAGGTGAACCTTGTGCAGCCTTCGAGCCACGGGCTCGGAACCATCCGACGTTCCTGACCACCGAGCAGCTTCCACAGGAGGCTACATCTGACGTCCAACAACTGGCACATGTACTGAAGGAGATGATGACCCAAAGCAGTTCACAGCGAGAGGACAGGCTCCTGAGTCGCCTCGCCACACCACGAGATCTTCCCGAATTCCACGGTGACTATATTGAGTGGCTTCACTTCAAAAACGCTTACGAGGAGTCCACAAAAATATGTAAGTTCAGTAACAGTGAAAACCTGTGGCGGCTGAGAAGATCGCTTCGCGGCGCAGCCAGGGAGGCGGTAGCAGACCTGCTCATCGGCAACACGGTGCCCTCGCAGGTGATGGACACGCTGGAACTGAGGTTTGGACGCTCTGATTTTATTGTACACACAATCACAACACGGCTAAAGAAGCTACCACCATTACCCTTATTTTATCAAAGCAACTTAATAGAATTTTCAACTAAAATAATTAATTCTGTTGCTACATTAAATGCATTGAATAAAGAAGAATATTTAAGAAGTCCAGAATTAATAAATGCAGTTATATTAAAATTGCCCAGCACTTTGCTTAGTAAATGGACAGACTACGCTTACAGCAAACGCTTAGATAATTTACCTAAGCTTACTTTATTAGCTGAATTTCTAAAACAAGAATCGCAGATATTACTAAGCGTTGGAACTATTCCATTAGATAATTATAACAGTCAACAGATAGATACCAAGACACGAAAAAGACACAATGTATTTAACTTGAGTACTACAGACTATAACGCTAATGAGATATGCAAATTTTGTAATAAATCCGTACATAAATTAACGGATTGTCGAATATTTCGGCGTGCATTACGGCGAGACAGATGGAACTTTATAAAATCGCAAAGACTTTGCTTCGTTTGTTTACAACGACGGCACAGCGCCGCCTTGCAATGCAATGCACCGCCATGCGACGTCGATAACTGCGGACTTCCACACCATCGCTTATTACATTTTAATAAACCAGCTGTGCACGCGCCGGCCGACGCGCGAGCCGCCGCTCGCCCGCCTTCGCCCGCGCCGCCTAGTCAGCGCGCACCGCCCGCTCCGCCGGAGTTCCCGCCGGCGCAGTCGCCGTCGTCCGCCGCGGTGGACACGGTGGCCCACCTAGCTGCGGGATCCAGAGCAGCGCGCGACGAAGTGTTGTTAAAAGTGGTGAGAGTAAAATTACGCGGTCCGTCCGGTGTCGAACTTATAACGCATGCCTTACTGGACGATGGCGCCTCGGTGTCAGTGATAGACGCGAACCTAGCCGACCAGTTAGGCCTAGTGGCTAGCGAATCTAGTGCGGTAAGATTCGTCGACGCATTCGGTATAGAAGTGTATCAAGCGGACACGCCTAAGGTTACGGTAGACATTAGCAGTACAGATAGTAATCATTTTTATAATTGTAAAATTCAATTTCGTAAAGTTTCAAAGCTTAATTTACCTATGCAAAATTTGTCTGTTATAAATAACATTAATTGTAAACATTTAACAAGTATAAAGGACTATGTCTGTAAAGAAAATGTAATTCCGAAATTGTTAATAGGCGAAGATAATTATCATGTTATTGCACCATTACAAATAATATGTGGCAGCAAAAATGAACCTTATGCAACTCGATGCAAGTTAGGTTGGTCTATTCACGGCTACAGCGGTCGCACTCACACTCCCGCCTCTCGTAGTATCTTCTATCTCGCTCACTCCGACGGCGAGGTGCTTAACGATTTAATAACAAAATCTTTCGCTATAGATTCGATTGGAATATCGCCGTTACGCCGTGAGAATAAAGATCACATTCGTGCGGTTGATATTTTAGATAAATCTTTTCGTAAAGTAAATGAACAATACGAAGTTTGTTTACCATTTAAGAGTGACGAATTTATTTTGCCTGATTCCTACGATAATGCTTTGTCTCGAATGATTTTATTAAACAAAAAGTTTAACAACAATAGGGATTATGCTAACAGGTACAGCAGAGAGATTAAAAAATTGTTCGACGAAGGTTATGCGAGGGAAATTAAAGGCAGCGAGCAGTCATCTGGTAATGTCTGGTATTTACCACACTTTGGTGTACAGAATCCTAATAAGCCTGGGAAGTTGCGATTAGTGTTCGACGCAGCAGCTAAGGTCAGTGGTTTATGTCTTAATGATTTTTTGTTAACAGGTCCCGACTTATATAATTCTTTGTTTGGAATAATGTTGCGGTTCCGCACACATCCAGTGGTTATCATCGGCGACATAAAGGATATGTTTTTACGGATAAAGATTAGTCCTGATAATCAACATGTCTTTCATTGTTTACATTCAACGACTTCTATAGGTGAGGCAATTGAATTAATAAAAGATATTACTGAAATTCACGGACACGCCGGCTTCAACATTCGCAGTTGGACGAGCAACAGTAAACAGGTAATAGATTGTTTACCCAATGAGGCATTAGCTAACAGTGCGATTCAACTTAAAGACGGCGCCACAGATGTAGTCGAGCGCACATTAGGATTGATGTGGCATCCCTCAGATGACACATTTTTATTTAATATTTCATTTAACCGCTTATCGGATAATGTACTTAATGGTAGTGAACCACCAACTAAAGCTAAGATGTTAAGTTTAATTATGTCTGTATATGACATGCAAGGATTTATAACGCCTATAACAATAAAGGGTAAAATAATTTTACAAAATGTACATAGGAGTGGAGTAGGCTGGAATTGCCCTATCCACATAAAAGATTATGAATGTTTTTTAAAATGGCTTAACGATTTAAAATTATTAGCACAACTTCGTATCCCGCGTTGGTACAACAACACAGGTACGTGGTCTGATTGTTATCCCCAAACAGAATCAGGTGATCCTGATCGAATAATCAACACCGAGATGCATATATTTTGCGATGCCTCATTGAAGGCATATGCAGCTGTTGTTTATTGGCGATTTATTCGCACGGATGGTAAGGTGTCTGTTTGTTTTGTTACTAGCAAAAGTCGAGTGAGCCCGTTACGACCGGTGTCCGTACCCCGGTTGGAACTCCAAGCAGCACTGCTAGCTGCACGTTTGGCGAGCACGGTCCGGACGGAGCACACCGAAATCACACCGACTAGACGGTATTTTTGGACAGATTCTAAAACTGTCCTGCAATGGATCAGAAGCGATCCACGTACGTTCAAACCGTACGTTGCCCACAGGTTGGGCGAGATAGACGAGCTGACACGAGTCATTGAGTGGAGGTACGTACCAACAGGTTTGAACGTAGCAGACGTTGCCACGCGTGAGGACGCGCCACCGCTCACTATTGACAACCAGTGGTTCCAGGGACCAGCATACCTCCGACTTCCCGAGGTGAGTTGGCCCGCAGACCTATGCAGCTCAGAAGAAATATCCGACGAGGTAGCTTGCGAGCAACGTAGTGTTAACACTATCAGTGCTAGCGCTCCAACTAACCTCGCTTCGTGTTTACCAGATGAAGAAAGGTTCTCATCCTGGAAACGATTGCTCCGCTCGACAGCCCGAGTACTTATGTTTGTAGATAGATGCCGCAGAAGAAAGGTAACTTTTAATGTAGATCTTATGTCAAGGGCAGAAGAACTATTATTAAAAAAAATCCAGTCAGATAGCTTTTCTTTGGAAATTGATTCTTTCAAGCAAAAGAAAAGTGTATCTAAGAATAGTCGCTTACTTAAATTAACTCCGTATTTGGATGAACGGCACATTTTACGTGTAGGAGGTCGAGTTGACAAGGCAGACGGGGTAAGTTACAACGCATGTAGACCAGTCATAGTTGATGGTCGTCACAAGATTACCCAACTGATCGTCGAGGATTATCATCGACGAGCCCTGCATGGGGCGAACGAGATGGTGGTTAACGAAATCCGCCAGAAGTATTGGGTAATAAGGCTACGCCCCACAGTCCGCGGAGTCGCGGCACGTTGTCTGTTCTGCCGGCACAGACGAGCAGCGCCACATGCGCAGCGCATGGCAGACCTACCACAGGTACGTCTCCAGCACCACAGGCGTCCATTTTCCTCAGCGGGCGTTGGCTTTTTCGGACCGATGGAGATCACCTCAGGTAGAAAACGAGTTAAACAGTATGGTGTCTTATTTACTTGTCTAACTATCAGAGCCGTGCACATAGAATTATCCGATAGCTTGTCAACCGATGCGACCATAATGGCCCTACGGCGGATGATTGCACGTAGAGGTACCCCTGAGATCTTGTACTCTGATAATGGAACGAACTTTAGAGGTGCAGATGCCGAGCTTAAGCGCAGTCTCCAGGAGCTGAATTTTGATCGTCTTCAGGACGACGGTTTGGTAAGAGGTATAGAATGGCGTTTTATTCCTCCAGGTGCTCCGGAAATGGGTGGCGCGTGGGAGCGATTGGTTCGCTCTGTCAAAACGGCATTGAAGGTTGTACTTAAGGAACGAGCACCCCATTTCGACACTTTGCCTACTCTGATGTGCGAAGTGGAAGCTTTAATCAATAGCCGACCCATAACTCATGTTTCCACAGATCCTAATTACCCAGAAGCTTTAACTCCTAACCATTTTCTAATAGGTACATCGTCGAGTGGAACTCCTTACGGTAAGTACGATAACGGTGACCTTTGTAATTTAGGCAAGCGTTGGCGAGTAGCACAGAGACTTACAGATATGTTTTGGAGTCGTTGGTTAAAAGAATATCTCCCAACATTATTACCTAGGCAAAAATGGAATAGCGAGGCAAAAGCATTATCAGTAGGTGATTATGTATTGATAGTCGATCCTCAATTAGAACGCGGGTCGTGGAGGCATGGCGTAGTGAGTGCGGCCCATGCCGGCGAGGACGGCAGAGTGCGTTGCGTTGATGTGCGAACGCGCACGGGCGTGTTAAAGCGTCCAGTTACTAGAGTAGCATTGCTTGATGTATAGGTATGGAGTGCTGAGGAGTCAGCACTAGGGGGCGGTGTTGACGATAGAATTTAAAAGCCTTCTCAAAATATTTTGTAATTTAACTGAACTAAATTGTAGCACTGTATTTTGTTTATTTTCTTTGTATTAATGTTTATTATGTTATATTCTACATCATTTCAATAACTACTATTTGTTATCTGTAAACTACTAACTTATACCAAGGTAGATGTAAATATAGTTGGTAGTTTTTGAATATTAAAAATAAAGTGAATTTGGAGGGTGGTCGGCTCTGGGCAGTCGAATGTCGTCCGTCGAACGTACAGTGCGCACCCATATTGAAAATACTGTGTTTCATTTTGCTGCATCGCCGCCATCCTTTATAATAACGTATTTTAAAAGTACTTATGTGGTCACAAAGCGAATTTTTATTATTACAGACAAATTAAAAATGTTCAAAGGAAGTATTCTGCAGGATAATTGGTCTTGAAGGCAAAGAAAAAAAAATAATTAATGTCTCACCATTAAAACACTTCAACGGTCCTTACCGCGACCACTTAAAGCGCTTTGTTAGCTATAAGCAGGAACGAGCATTGTTTGCGCTTTCAAAATATAAATGTGTCGTGTACCATATTATAAAAGTTTTTCAAGGTCATAGCTACACCGGTGACCTACATATAAGAGGTGACAATTAAACTAAAATACACAATCTAGTTTATTAATATCTATAAGAAGAAGATAGATAAAATTAGGCCTCCGTAACGAAGAGAGAGTGCAAGACGCAACGCGATATTGCTTCCACTTGAAACTTGTCTTCTATGTGGCCATTCATGGTTTAACCGGCCCATTCCTGCAACAGACATTGTTTTTACTGGCGTCTACCACTGTTATGATTCAGTCCTACAGCCACAATGGAATGTTACAAACATGCCAACCCATATGCTCGTAAAAATATTCTCCTGTCAGTCAGGCTCTAAACACTATTCTCCTCTTCAATCTGGCGGGTAGTAAATAAGACAACGTTCCTGTAATATTTTAATAGACTTCAAAGTTTGAAAGATCATTAGCAATTCTTAAAGAACACTTACGAAGTAAAGAAATCACAACATTAAAATTTTTCTTTAGAGTTAAACTTCCCTAACTTTTTAATTATTTAGTTATGTCTTTGACTTCGATGTTTTTTCAAGTGCTTTAAAAATATCATTGAATAAATTAATTATGGATTTTAAATCGTATTACTATGGAGCTTAATTGTTAATTAGACTAATTTAAATATTTAATTTCCCTACAATATTTTCTTATTACCTTAACAGTGGTAGACGGCAGCAACATCTGACGCACGAATTGGCCGGCTCCAAGTCAAATACCACGATCACACAGAAAATAACGGTGAAGTGGTAGCAATTCTGCGTTTAGTCTGAGTAAGCGTGTCGGAGACCTAATTTTAGTCTCCTTTCCCTTCCGATCCGCTATGGAAAAGAGTGAGAAAAGGTTAATTTGACAGAAGAGAAGACGCATCCTTCGTCGATTAAATCACATTTATTTTTAAAAGTTTTGAAAGATAAACAATAGTCTATTTTTGTGCTTAAAGTTCTAAATCTACAAAGCCACAGTAATAAAAGTTGAAGTCTTTTAAAAAGTAATAAAATAAAACGATTGTAGCTCAGTTCGAATTTTACGTCTGCAAATGAAGTCTCAAAGTTTTCACAGTGGTAGAGCCCGCTTTAACATCTAAGCACGAATCGGCCCGGCTCGCCCGGTGAAATACCACGACCACACAGAAGACAGGCGTCAAGTGGAAGCAATTCCGCGTTTCGTCTAATGAGTGTGCGTCCCGGAGGCCAAAATTAGTCCTCTTTCCCTTCCTGTCATATTTCTTATAAGGAAAGGATGGGAAGTGAAAGCGGACTTTCCGGATGAGAGGATGCATGGAAAGGGAAAATATTTTCTTTCTGTGCATCCTCTCCTCCGTCGATTAAAGGTAGGCAACGCATATGCAATTGCGTATGTCTATGGGCAACGGTCACTTCGCTATTCTAGCGATTTCAGGTGGCCGTTCGCTCGTTTGCCACCTTGTGATATTAAAAAAAAAGCATCATTAGCTATTTCATCCGGACAATTAATGTATTCAAAAATAACGTTCTATTCGTTAAGCGTTCCTTAATATTGCCTGATAAAAATAACGCGAATACTAAAATCTAACTTAGTATTATATATGCGGAAGTTTATGTGTGTATCTCCGGAATGGCTCAACGGATGTTGATGAAATTTAGTCCAGATGTAGAACATAGCCTGGAAGAACACATAGGCTATGTATTTTTCTTTTAATTCCACACTAGGAGTTGGGCGACAGATATTAAGTAATAATTAAACTCTACATCCACTCTAGGATATATCATAGTATTTTTAACCCCTAGATCGAAACCCCCACTGATCGTGAATCACTAGGGGGTCGGAAAATAATTGTACAGTTGCGTGGTTATAGAAGAGTATTATGAAAAAGTAGCTTTTATATTCGTTTTATTTCTAATCAATTTATGTTCGTCAACAATAATTTTTGAATTTAACGATAATTATATTCTGATCGACTTTCTTAAGTGTTCCTAAAACAACTAACGTAATACTAAAATGTAGTTACGTCGCAAATGGCACATTATTCTATATTAAAACCTCACGGCCTACAATTAAGATAAGGAAGGGTAAAATCTGAGTCGTGTGATAGTATAAATAATTTTAGTTCAACAATCATCCTGGCAATAGGGAATAAGGGACAATCGTAACGTAAAAGGGACTATGGGTAAAGAACTAGCTATGCCCGCGACTTTGTTCACGTAAAAAACTGTCGTCTGCATATTTAATTATTTAGGCTATTTTACAAAACATTCACCTAAAACTTTCATATACATACCACACTAACTTTCATCCCCTATTCCCTATTATTGTTTTTTTAACTAATAATAAACATCTGTCTATCTGAACTTTCTAATTTCAGTTTTTAGAACAGTCGACTCCGTCCGCGGGGAATTAAGCAAAAAATTAGTAACCTATGTGCTCTTCCAGATGCTCTACATCTATAGCAAATTTCACCAATATCCGTTAAGCGATTCTGGAGATACCTTCTAACAAACATCAATCCATCCATACATCAAAACATTCGCATTTATATTATAATATTACTAAGATAAGAAGTAAAATTACCTACAGGTTTATTGGTGATAGAGTTTTGTAATCTCGGACTTATTAGTTCAAGTTAACTCAAGGTCAATTCCAAACCCCATGTTGTTAGACCCCTCGTATATCTACCTACGAAGAAGTCAGTGCGCTCCAGGGAATTGTTTATTTACGGCACGAAGGTAACCTGGTGAAAGTTAAAAGGTCATAAATATCGATGGAAAACAATCGTAAACTTTTTTATGATTCGAACCACACTTTTTATTTAACTCACATGTAAGAAAAAGAAAATATTTACAGAAAAGTCTCATATTAATAAGTTAAAAAATTATTCTTCTTCTTTTGATCGGAAGAAGTTTAATATTTGTTTATTAAATTGTGTTCAAAAACTACCACGAAAATTAGCTGTCGCCCTCCACTCGACGTAGCCTTTATGTTCAACCAGGCTATGTTCTACATCTATGCCAAATTTCAGCGAGACCTATGCAGCCGTTCTGGCGAAACCTTCCAAAGAAAATCCATCCATGAAAACTTTCGCATCGAAACATTTGCAATTTTATAATTTATTAGTAAGGTTTAAATTAACAATATTGTTTTCGTAATTGAAATCGTAACCTTACCTTTGACATGGGATAAGTAAATGACACCTCATTGTTCAATCAGAAGCTACAGGAGGTCTGACTAACAATGACATATCTGTATGACACATCGCAGTCAGAGAATTAAATTCCCTACCCACTTAGGATCGAATATCGTACAACAAACTGTCATCATAACAGCTATAATTTAGCAGGTATTTTATTATTTGTATAATTACCTGCAAACTATATCTGTGCAAATGGGTAGGATATATACGTCCTTGACTGTATATCTAATACTAATATTCGCCAACTTCAATTCAGTCGATACAGTTTTTAAAGATATCGTAATAATCGTAATAACCAACAACCTTGGAATTTCAAAACACCTTTTGTTTTGATCAATTTGCTACATATACAGGAAGTTCAAAAAATCTGTGTTCCATTGTGTTGCCAGTACGTCACACAGCTCGTTGAGCAGTTTTATGGCCACACCGACCTTCTGACATCAGTTAACAACGTATTACTCATAAGGAGCCAAATTAATTAATTGAATCATATATTCTAATACGGGAAACAATTAACATATTGCCTGTATGCTTTTTTCATATATGGATACATATTAAAACAAAATAAATAAAATTGCACTGTCTATTTGTAATGTTGAAAAAAATATTAGGCAAACATGACGTATTTATGTCCAGTGCAATCGATAGTAAAAAACAAGTACAATGAATGACAAGAAATTGCTAATTAACAAACGAAAGATCATAAGAAATTGTACAATACTAATCTAATAAAATCTCATAATTTATTGTTTAGTTGTTTTGACTTCAGCAAGTTAATATAACGTACATGCCAGTACCTGGCATTTATTTTGGCACATCGGTAACAAGAGTACTCTTGAATCATACGTGCCAACTCAAGCTTCGACTACTATTCATACATACAAACGTGCTCTATCCAGGTCACTTAGATAATAAAAGAGTACGTATATGTTTTAATACACAGAAATCAAGTAGTTTCCATTTTAATAGCGTCCTTTCAACGTTTTATTTAGGCCTAATGTGGGTGTTCGGGGTCGGTCGCATGAGTAGACTCCTTGGAGTATTCCAATATAGCAGACCAATTTATTAGATATTTAATAAAATCACGTACCCATTACGTGGAAACACGGAAGGTTATTCTTCAATCTATTTATAGATAAACGGGTAAGCAGAATCAAAAATTGTATTCAATCCTTAATAAAGACCTTAGTTGTTACTAATAGTATGAAGTCGCGGCAGCAGGGCCGACGTCAAGGCCGTGGAAAGTGAGGCGACCACTTGGCGCTGGGCTGAAAGGGGCACCACAAGTCCGCAAATGTCAATCCCTGTGAGATCTTGTAGTCAATAAAGGGTCATGATAAAAAAGAAAGATGCAAAATCTCTGCAAGGGCGCCAGTAGAGCTAAAACTGTTACCGCACGGACAATACTTAGTATTAAAAATAGTCAAAAGCTGGAAAAAAATTACAGTGGTAGAGCCCGCTTTAACATCTTCGCAAGAATTGGCCCCGCTCGCCCGGTGAAATACCACGACCACACAGAAGACAGGCGTCAAGTGGAAGCAATTCCGCGTTTCGTCTGATGAGTGTGCGTCCCGGAGGCCTAATGTAGTCCTCTTTCCCTTCCCACCCTTTTTCTTATCAGGAAAGAATAGGAAGTAGAAGTAGACTTTCCGGATGAGAGGATGCATGGGAAGGGAAAATATTTTCTTTCCGTGCATCCTCTCTTCGTCGATAAAAAAAGTATGTCTATGGGCAACGGTCACTTCGTTATTTCAGCGATTTCAGGTAGCCTCTCGCTTGTATGGCACCTTGTAATATAAAAAAAATCTTTTTAAGTTAGGAGATTAAATGTAAATATTAAATATATTACCAATAGTCATATTATAAATAAACAATAGTTAATAAACAGTTATTTATTCAATCCTTGTGTCCACATATACGGCGCGGCGTCGACCCATATTGGGGCACAAAATTTTATTGTCATCCCCACTGTTATTGTTCCCTTCCGTAAAGATATATTTATGTATTGCATTATGAGATACTTATCATATAATATGATGTACTTTATATAACTGTTATAGTTATTGTTATATGTGGCCCGTCTAATTGAATATGTTATTCTGTCTATTTCTAACAATGCTGACCTTACCGCGAACTGAACTGCAGTGACACGTATAGTTTTTGTTTTTCTTTGTTTTGTCGAAGAGAAGGAAAGAGACGACAATATGTATTACAGTCGAACTCTGCAGTACGACTCTTCTGATTAAATACAGTCGAACCTGGATAGGCGAGAAACCTCTACAAGTGAGAGAATATAGTAGGAGTAGGACATGTATATTGTAAATACGAATGTTTGGGTGAATGGATGTTGGCAGATATATACAGAACGGAACAACGGATCTCAATTAAATTTGACATAGATGTAGAACAAAGTCTGGAAGAACACATAGGCAACTGATAAAGTTTTTTTGTTTTAATTCGGTGACGACGAAGTCGCGTGCAACATCTAGTAGTTAAACATAATTCTGACTAGTCTTTTCGATCAGGGTGCTAGATCAAAGTTAAGCAAAAAGTTAAGATACTGTAATGTTTAAATACATAAATAATTAGTTTTATCTGTCTATGACGCAGAGTTGTCCTTAGTTTCAACATTTGTAACTGAACGGCCTTTTACAAATGCCTTAATGGTGTAAAGATGGGAAATCCCAAAAACATATCGACTCAAGGTTTTCTTGCAATGCGTATCCATTTCAAATGTTTCTGTTTTACTAACATTTGACGTAAATGAAGCCTACAAGGATTTATGCCATAAAATCCAACAAAACACATAAATTAATAATTAAAATAATCTACAGTCAGGGTCTTCTTAACCCTTATTTTATCGGATAATCACATGATGTTGTTTTCTAGCGTTGTTTACAATTCAAGGGAAAGTTAATTATGTTTATGCACCCAAAGAAGTACTATTTTTTCTAAGTTCACTAAAACAACACAATTTCACGGACAATTTTCTTTTTAAAAGTAAAAGATGCATTTTTGTTTGAAGGTATCTCCAGAACGGCTGCATGGATCTCGCTGAAATTGCCATAAATGTGAAATAAAGTCTGGAAGAAAACTTAGTCTGCTAATAACTCGCGGGCGACTTCTTAAAGTTGCATAAAGTTGTTAAATAAATAAATGTATATATGTATATACAAACTTCACTCCCTTGGCTTTCGCAAAAACATTAAACTAAAAAGACACATGAAATTGTTGTTGTCCTTTTACAATTTCCCAAATCCTGGTTTTTATAAACATATAGAAAAAAAAATAAAATTACGTTGAGAGTGTAATTATGCGTCAGAGAGCGTTCGCGTAATGCCCGTCCGTCAAACTATGTATAAAGGCAACATGACTTGCTTCGGCTGACCCATTCATTTGCGTGACCCTATAGTGATACAAGTGAAATAAAGATTTAATAATTTTATTATTATTTCATAATTATATTCGTAATTTATAATAATGAATCCTTTGGTGAGTTATTTTAAGATTTTAAATTGACGTTAATAAATAATTTGTGTTAAAAATTTATTGAAAATTTTGTTTATTTTTGTTGCGAAAGTGTTTATTAATTTATATAATTTGCATAATTTATATAAAATAAATATTCATAATTAACGCTTTATAGCAATGGAATAGAATTAACTAAACTAAAATTACGGTTTCAAACCTAAGACTCGAGGCTTGAGCATTTAGACCCACACATTTTAGAACAATCATCGTGTTTTTTTTATGTATCATTTTTTTTTTATTTATGGGAAAGCTAAGACATTTCGATTATCTGTAGATGATGACACTCATAACCTTAAATATTCGCTAATAAATTATTAAAAAAGGTACTATATGACGTCATGCCAGCTCTGCCTTACCATGACCCACTTCCCCCAACATATGTTTACGTAATAATCCCTGCTTTTGGGTTTCGATTTTATCTTTGTTGATGCCGACCTCTATTAAATTTGCCTGTTGTTCTTATTTTTATATCATATCCATACTGAGGATGTTCATAAATTAAGTCGGATAAAAAATACCTAATACGCGTTAACAGAGAGAACTTCCTTTATATTAAAAATCGTTTTAATTTGAAATTAATTTAAATAGAAAATAAACGACACAAATAAAAATATAAAATAAAATTGGTTTTGGTTCGGTTGTAAATTAATTTATATTTTATATAACACTTTAAAGCCCGCTACCCACGTTCAGTGTTCACTGAACAAACGAAATGTACAGATAAAAATGTGCGAGTGTAGGCATTATTTCAACTGTCATTTAACTGTACAGTAAGAGTACGGTAACACAGATGTTCAGTCGGACTGTTCAGTTAAAACTGAACGTCTATAGCGGCCTTGACATGTGTAATTTGTTTTCAGCATTTACTTCTATTACCATGCGTACTAGCCGTAAGTATTACAGGCTCAACGAATGATTATAGCAGTCAAGGACGAAGCGGTGGAGGATACGGTCTACTAAGACCATACCCAAATTACTCAGGTTATAACGGAGGCTACAATGGATACAACAGTGGGTACGGAGGGTATGGCGGTGGATATGATGGATACAACTCAGGGTTCGGCGGCTCCGGGATAGGATACCCTGGACAAGGATATCCCGGTAGCTATCCTGGTAATTTATAATAATATTTATTTATTGGTTGTTATATTAAGTATTCACAAATATACACTTTTGGTACAAAATAGCAATAAAATATTTCGTTAAACAAAGTGAACGTAACTCTATCGAAATCTATTTAAGTTAGTTAAAAACTTTGTAATATTTTTTCAATATTATGGAAGTATCAGGTTTTATATTACTACATCCTGCACGTGAAGTGTTCACCTAAAAAAAAACTCATTTTTAATTGTCAGATTAGACTACTTAAACTTTGATCATTATCTAATTTAGATTAATGTTTGCAACCGGTTTTAATTTTATAATTATAAAAACGAGTACTTCATACGCCAAAAAATATGAATAACGCGTTCGAGACATTCTTATTCAATCATTTTTATTTAAGCGACATAATATGTTATTATTCTTTGAATTATTGATTAGAAACTAGATACAGTAAAGCATGAGAAATTACGTAGTAAAATGTCATGTAGTTCAAAATGTCTATATTTCATTTACAGTGGGTTTTTAAATCCAAAATACCCGTTTAAAACATATTGTTATCTCTGTGATGTCAAAGAGTTATGACGAAATGTTTTATACAGAGATTTTGATATCAGAAACCCACGGTTAAAGACTGCCTTATTTTTAAACTGCGATTATTAATATTTATATGGGTTAATTATTATTAGGCGGTTACGGCGGATACCCAGGCTATTCCGGCGGACCTTACGGAGGTGTGTACTTATTTCTTCTCCTTCTCAAAAGCCTATTCAGTGACACTAGTAATAGTAAGTTCACAAAGTACATTACCATTCTCAGCTTATTGCACTGTAACATGCTATTAATCATTAAAATACATGTATAGCTTAACTAGGATTTAAACCAGTCTTTCCCAAAGTGGGCGTTAACGCCCCCTTGTGGGCGCTGCAGGTCTCAAGTTGCGGGTTATAGTAAAAGTTTCGTTTAGAATTTTCCGTTAATATACATATATAGGTCACAATAGTTGATTGATTTAATTTGAAGTTATAGCGGTTTTAAATATGTGAAAATATGGGGGCGCTAAAAAAATATTTATTTTCAAAGTGGGCAGTAGACTAAATAAGTTTGGGAACTGATTTAAACCTTATCAAGAGGGCGCTTCAATCGCCTTCTTTTTTACATCACCCTGTAGTAAAAGGAGTTTGGTTGTTTTTCAAGAAAATGGTTTCGTGCTATATATTTTTGACAAGCTATGTGAACGTAACACGTTTAGTTAACTAACTTACTTAATTTATAACAAGTTGTTATGAAGTCGATAGAAATTAGATTAGGTATCATTTATTTATATCTAGTGGTTACGTATTGTTGGCAATTCGTCCATAGTTCTTTTAAGTTTGTATTTTACTAGGGCTTTGTCAAATGCCTAATCATTATAAGTAAAGATTTTATACAAAAATATAACTTTATGCCCTTCTCTTCTTAACTTTAACTGTGTCTTTTACTATTATCTTCCAGACTATGTTCTACATTTATGCCAAATTTCAAAAAGATCCGTCGGGCCGTTCTAGAGGTCCATCGTCACAATCTATCCATCAAAACTTTAGCATTTAAAATATTAGTAAGATTATTTTACTATTTTAGGTAATCGTCCTTACAACAGACCAGGTTACGACGGAAGACCCGGTTACAATTATCAGTCCGGTTACCAGGGTTACAGACCCGGTTACAACCAGTACAGACCCGGTTTCGACCGTCCCTACCAGACCAATGGATATTTTGACGGAGTTCGTGATGGATATGACAACTTTGGACTGTTAGGAAGAAAAGTGTCAGAAATTAAGAAAGATGACGCTTGATTTCAAATAATTAAGTTTAATTTAATTTGTATTATTTCTACTTTATAAGATTTTTATTAATATAGATTTTTAATTCAATGTGACTGCTTAATACAACTTACCTTAATAAAACTTATAAATATGTTGTATGTATACAAAGGATGAGAATAGAATGTGGAAGAGGAATTTTTTTTGTACAGTCAGCTGTGAAAATGTGAACACTAGCAGTTGATTGCGTCTCCGTCCGCGCGGAATTGAAATAAAATTAATTAGTATCCTACGTGTTCTTCCTGACTATGTTCTACGTCTATGCCAAATTTCACCCGCTCTGAAGATACCTTCAAACAAACATCCATTCATCTAAACATTCGCATTTATAATATTAGTAAGATTTACAAAACATCAGAAGAGTGTATACGCCTTCAGTTTCGAAAATGCATAAGCACTTTTTCGCCAATAGCAGATATATATAGAAGAAAGCATAATGACAGATACATGCATAAATATTTTTAAAAACTAAAAGCGTGTACAAGTATGTGAATCTATATAACTGTATACATATTAATGCAGCTGACTGTACTGTATGTAAAAATGGAATACAACATAATTAAGATATAATTTTATTATTTAACAATTATAATAGAATTAATAAAATAATTTAAACATACAATAATAAAGTTAAGAACCACTGAACCAATCAGAAGTCATTGATGTAAAGAATGATGCTGCACCAGATCTGGCGTTCGCAAAGTTGATTGGCAGAGAACTGGTCATCAGGTCGGATATATCTGCTTTATTCTTGTTAGGACTTGCTGCAGCCACTGCTTTCTTTTTTACCTGATGAAAAGATAAATCCAAAGATACATTAAAAAGATAAGAAAGATAGTGAAATTATAAACGGATATGGAAATAGATAAATAAATTAATCTTTATAATGTTGTAATAGATAAATTTATTAATACATAAGCGTTAAAAATATTTATGTAAAACTAGTAGTCGCATGCGGTTTCGCCCGCACGACTAAAAAAAACTTTATTAGTAGCCTATGTGTTCTTCCAGGTTATGTACTACATCTATGATAAATTTCAGCGGAATCCATGCAGTCTTTCTGGAGATATCTTCTAACAAACATCCATCCATCCAAACATTTGCATTTATAATATTATTAAGATTTATAATCACAGTTAAATCACACTATTATTATTTTATTAAAATGTTAGAACAGAGGATGCAAACCAATGGCACGCGACACAATATTATGGTGTCACAAATTAAAAAAAACATTATTCATTAGGAAACAAAATGTAAAATAGATTTTATAAGGACGAGCGAACACGGTTGGTTAATAAACTAAGATTATAAAAATATATAAATATTCCATACCAATTGTTGAGATGGAGATATATCGACTCTGTTAAAATGTACATTAAATACTTTTATTATAAAGTCATTATCAGCTCACTATACGTCCCCACCGAGGGGCTCGGAGCCTACCCTAAGTTAGGGGTGATTAAGCCATAGTCAACCACGCTGGCCAAATGCGGGTTGACGTCACACATATCTTTGAATTTCTTCTCAGATATGTGCAACATCACGATATTTTCTTTCATCGTAAGAACATAGGATAAATGTACATATGTAAATCAAAAATCGAAAATTGGTACATGGCGGTATTCGAACCCAGGACCTGCAGATTGCAAGTCAAGTGCTTGACCCCTGAGCTACCGACGCTCGTTCATTATAAAGTAACATAAGTAATTCGCGAGTCTATATGAAAAGCCTTGTTTTGTATCTTATTGTTTGTTGTTTATTTACAGTCCTGGACTAATTTTGATGATAATTGGTAAATACTAACGATGACAGAGGATTTTTTTGTTTTAAATAAAACTCTAGCAAGTAGAATTAAAAAAGAAGCCTATAACATTCCCGCGTGAATCAGGTACTTTCCAGTCAAAGTCTCATCAAAATCGGTCCAGTCGTTCCGGAGATTAGCCGGCACAAACATGGCCTTGCGAGTCATACAGACGGACAAAAATTTTAAATATTGATTTTTCGGTACATAATGTGTTCACGAAACATATTTTTTACGACATAACTTACAGATACTCCAATTTTATTATTATGTACAGATGCCTGTAGGTTAAAAAGTTTTTTTTTCTTCAAAATAAGTAGATTTCCACTAACAGCGTATCACTTACCACTTTATCTTGTTTCTTGTGCGGTGTGGGTGTAGCCACTGGTAGCAGTGTGAACCAGTGCGCGTCTGCTGCAGCCAGCAGATGCGCGGCCTTGTCCCCCGAGCCCCCAGACACGAGGGCCCGGCTGCCCAGGATGCCGCTCAGCTGACCGTGGTGCAGCACTACGCTGCCCAGCAATGTCTGCAGGTGCACATTTCATACAATTAACCCTTGTTACTTGAAATATGCGAACTTTGGCCTCCTCCGACCGAATCGCGCAAATAAACCATGATTTTGACAAAAATAAACTTTATTTCTCATCAACGTTTCTTCCGTGGACAACTTAAAGGGAAGTTATCTTACTAATATTATAAATGCGAATGTTTGGATGTATGGATGGACGTTTGTAAGAAGATATCTCCAGAAATTTGGTATAGATTTACAACATAGTCTGGAAGAACACATAGGCTTTTTAAGTTTTTTTTTTTAATTCCGCGTGGATGGAATCTCTTTACAACTAGTAAAAAATGAAAATTAGATTTTTTTATGTCAGTTAGTTATTCACTTATGTTTACCTGTACTCTTTGCACCGATCGCTTCAAGTTAGTCTGAATGTATGGATAAAACACGTCATAGTCAAACGGATCAATCTTCTGCCTTAAAAATTCGCAAATATCCTGCGAAAACTCCATACATTTCTTGTTCTCTCTTGGAACCATAAGCAGCGTCAAATGTCTCACATCCATCAACAATTGAAGCGCGCATCGTTGATTTATATCGCTCTCTTTCTCTCTTATGACTGTATTGTAATGTGCGAGAAGGATAGATGTAACTTTCTCAACGAATGCTGTGTGAACTTCGTGAGGTAACGTATGTGGGACAACTTCGTCTAATATACGACTAATAGAGTACAAAAACTCTTGTAATTTAAGAGAAGGTCCCGCGGGGACTTTTATAATCGACTCTATTGAATTCCCTTCGTCGTCCTTTTCTTGTATCTGTATTACGTCCCATTGCTAAAAAAAAAATACGTGGAAAATCATAATACAGTCGAAACTGGATAAGCGAGAGTCTAAGAGATATTTTTCTCGCTTATAGAGGTTTCTCGCTTCAGATCTCTCCAAAAGAAATATTAATATGCAAAACATAACAATCTTACTAATATTATAAATTCGAATGTTTAGATTGATGGATGGATGATTGTCGGAAGGTATCTACAGAACGGCTGAACGGATCTTGATGAAATTTGGCATACATATAACCTGGAAGCATAGACTATTAGTTATGTTTTTTTTAATTCCACGCGAACGGAGACGCGGGCGACAGCTAGTAAAAGAATAAAAAAATTAGTTTTAGCTTTAATTTTTTTTTCTTACCATCATCAAGTAATCAACATTTGCCTCCAAAGTGAACTCTTGTGGCAAACATTTGATCAAATCTGTCGCCTTCTCCATAACAATGTCCAACCATTTGCCCCAACAATATTGGCAATTCTCCTTTAATACGCCACAAATATCGTTCCAACTCTTTATTGCGTTTTCTTCGATAGTCATATCGTCAGTAAGCTGGTCTTCGGGAATATAGCACTTACGTAGATTAGGCATAAGGTACACTATCGCTTGTATGAATCGAGCCGTGTAAACCGCAGTGGTCTTACGCTGTAGTTCTGTTGATTGTAAAGTCGGCTCTTCGAAGCACGCCTTTATGTATTGTAACATACTAAAAATGTAAAGTAATATAGTGTAACATGCTACATGCTGTAACATTGCACTTAGATAAGCGAGAACTGAATAAGCGAGAGCCATCGTCCGACGGACGACCTCTATAAGCGAGAAAACTTTAAAAGGGAGAAAAATATCGCGGTCTCATGGGTTCGATATAAAGCCGTAAGCCATCGCGTAATTTATCGAATCCCAAATCTATCGTCCACATTTTTTATTGAAAAAAATACATCTAAAAAATTTGGCATAATTTTGGGTAAAAATTATTTTACTGTTCTAGTTAACGTACTAAAATCTTTAAATTATGACAATTTTATTTTAATAAAACATAAAATAATGTTGAAAACTTTACCTTTGTATATTACTATCGGAGACATTTCTCAAATAATTTTGAATATCCTCTCTATCACTGTATATCTGTTGTTTATCATCTTCTTCTTCATAAAACAATAGCTTGTTACTTCTACTTCTCTTCTCCGGGTACAAATACACTTTTAAATCTTCTAGAAGCTTCTGTAGTTCTTCATCTAAACCTTGACAGAGTTTCTCTATGTTTGGAGTGAAACCACGATCTTGTCTTGACATACCTATATGAGAATAGTAAAGGAAAATAGACAACTTTGCATTAAAAACATTTTAAACACGGCTTTTATACAGTTTTCCAAATTTTTAAAAACTTAAGCATATCAATAGACTAATATGTTAATAAGTCAGATTAAATTACAGACGACCCTGCACAAGCGAGAGTTTAAGGTACCGCAATTTTTCTCGCTTATAGAGGTTTTACTAACCCGAGTTTCTCGCTTATGGAGGTCGTCCGTCAAGACCGGACAATGACTTTAGCTTATAGAGAGGAGAGGCAAGTTGGATTGTAGTTAATTTATCCGTCTAGTTGTTTGATTTTTAGACTAAATCTGAACTAAAAGACATCCTTACTAAATGTAACAGTTAGTCACTGGATAGGTAAATCCTTGAAAACAGCTTTTGCGTCATTCTGATTTAAACGCGTCTAATGTTGACAGTTAATTCTATCTCTATTATATATTAGAATCCTCATCACTAACAACCGTTAACGGTAAGGTGATGAAAATCAAATAGGCACAAAATACCTCGTTCCATAACCTATCCATTTATAAAGAATTGTCTTAGAAACTTACCTTTCATAAGTGAATTCATAACTGTAATGACGTCATTCCTTGATTCAATAACAGTTTCACCGATAAGATCCTTCCATACAAACCAATTTATATCAGATTCCTTTTCCAATTCACTGTCCGAACTGACTTTAGTTAAATCAACTAACATCTGAGTTTTAAAACCATCGTATACTTTGATCCATCTGTTGTCTATGATAATTTTGACACGAGAGGTCAACAATGGCTGGAAGTAATGACACCAAACATGGACTTCCGGTATATCTAGAGCTGTACAAACTGCGCTCCAGTTTGATGGTGTTTCTGTGGACAGAATATTATTTGCATAAACTATTTTAAATGAGAATGTTTAGATTTGTGGATAGATGTCTTAACGTGGGTTTCTGACACCAAAATCCCCGTTTAAAATATATGGTTATCTCTGTTTTATCAAAGATAAGCGACAAGGTTGACGATATATTTTATACAGAGATTTTCTTGTCAAAAATCATGTTTAAATGTATGGATGGATTGATGCTATAAGGTATTTTCCTAACAGCGAAACTATGACATAGATAAAGAACATAGTCTTTAAGAACACATAGGCTATATTGGAGGTCATAAGCAGCATATCGCCATCTCTGCGGAACGCGCAAGAATGTGTGACAGAGAAAATCACCTCTCACTCACTCTCATTGTAATTAGCTATTAATTAGTGTCTCTTCCGGATTGGTCGAAAAACTTAATTTTTAATTGGTGTACATATTTTAGCCAGTAAGCACGTAGCACATAATTTGTATAAATAGTTAAGAAATTAGAAAATAAATCATTACAAATCTGGACTCCGAGTGTTATTCTTCCCGCAACTATCGACAGCAGTGAAGACCTCCCACAGCTACTTATTATTTTTTATTCTGTGCAAACGGAGTCGCAGGCAAAAGCTAGTTTATGATTACAAAAATTACCTATTTTAAATGCCTCTTCCCGTATCTCATGTAAGACTTTTACCCTTGTAACATTCTGCAGTAAAGCCTGCACATTACTTTCTATATAAGTCTTCACCCAAACACTCCATTTTTGCACTGATTTTGATATATCGACTTTATCAACGGCTCTCACTTCTTTCTGGGTTGATAACCTGCAATTAGTAATTAATTCTATGATATTAAATAAAATATTAAAAATGAATAATGAACTAAAATATATTATTAAAAGGAGTCTCTTTAGGCAAAGTTCCGAAGATACTGGCAGCGTTGCCCCTTTGAATAGCTATACTAATTCTTTGTCCGAGGTAGCTGCCAGCTCTTCGGTCCCCTGTGATGTCGATTAACTTTTTTGATATTTTATTTACAATTGAATTTGAATCTTATTGATATATAATAAATTATATTTTGCATTATTTACTTCAAACTATTTTTTTTTTACTAAAAATATATATTTTTTGTAAAGTAATTATAGTCTACATTATTATAGATATGTTTTTTTTTATATCATAAGGTGGCAAACGAGCGAGCGGCCACGTAAAATTGCTGAAATAGCAAAGTGACCGTTGCCCATAGACTTACGCAATTGCATATGCGTTGCCCACCTTTAATAGACGGAGGAGAGGATGTACAGAAATAATATATATTCCCTTCCCATGCATCCTCTCATCCGGAAAGTCCACTTCCACTTCCCATCCTTTCCTTATAAGAAAAAGGATGTGAAGGGAAAGAGACGCACACTCATCAGACTGTACGCGGAATTGACGCCTGTCTTCTGTGTGGTTGTGGTATTTCACCGGGCCAGCTCGTGCGAAGATGTTAAAGCGGGCTCTACCACTGTTAAAAACAACTTATTATATATAAATTGTATGTAGTAAATAAGAAAAGAGAATATTAAATGATATTTCTTACTTGTAATTTGATATAACGGAAGGCAATAAGTTCAATGATGCTGTGTCACTGAATTCTATCAAATCTAGTAGAGGTTTAGAATCTCTTTTATATAAATCCTTTAACATATCCAATACTGCTCCACCATCATTATCTAAAATAAAATAAGTATTATATATTTATTAGGCATTCTTCTCAAAATATACAGAAAAAACTAGATATGCGAGAGTCCAAGGGACGGCGATATATTTCTCGCTTATAGAGGTTTCTAACCAGAGTTTCTCGCTTATGAAGGTCATCCGTGGGGACCGGACAATGACTCTCGTTTATAGAAGTTCCTTGTTTATGCATTTCTCATTTAATATGTATAATAATTTCAAAGAAATGTCACTTAATACATAATATTTTAACTTAAAATACTAACCTACAAAACAAGCATACACTAAAACAACAGTTTTCAACACAATTTTCACTCCGTTTACAATTTTCTTTTTTATCTGTGCCTTGACATCTCCTTCTAAAATATGAGTCAGATCAAACTGTAGGGTAGACCGCAAACTGCTATCACTATGTAAGCCAATAAGTGTATTCAGAAGTTCCACCATAGTCTGAGAGTCCAGGAGGTAAAGACTTACTAGACAAGAACTGGCCACCTGTAAGAGGAATTAACACATTCAACGCTATACATGGCAAGATCACTTATGCAAAAAAAGTAGCGGCATTGTATGGGTTATTTGTTAGAATAAGGGTTTCAACTTTCTAAAAACTTGTTCACAAACATCTTGTCAGCTCGGAATATTGCACAAGTTGCTGTGCAGAAAACAATTTTAAGTGTAAAGAGATACAGGGGGAAGGCACTGCATAGCGCATAGATGAACTTGAGCAGTCAAGATATTTGAAAAGAGCTATACAATAGCTGTTTTAGAAATAACCTATGTATATTTACCGAAACAGTAATCTCAACATCCTGCAATTTCTTCCTGCACTCATTGATAATTGTTTGACTGAAGTTAGAGATTGATATCCATTGTTGCTGCACAATTCTCTGCAACGATTGCATTCCGGGCTTGGCGTTTCTACCTCCAATTTGAAGCTGCAACCCTGTGAATTCAAAAAACTTAAATAAAATAATTTATTTCAATCCTTATTCTTGTTATAAACAATTTTAACAATGCTTATTTGTTCTGTAGTGGATTAATTATATCCTCACTGAGGAACTCGGAGCCTTCTTTAAGTTAGGGTTGACTGGGCCATAGTTAACCATGCTGGTCCAGTGCGGGTTGACTTCACATCATTGAATTTCTTGTCAGATATGTGTAAGTAAGAATATTGAATGTACATATGTAAATCAAAAAACACATTACTAAATAGCGGGATATGAACCCAGGTCGTGCAGATTACAAGTGCTTAACTCCTAAGCTACCGATACTCTTGTTAAGGCTATCATTTAAATATTGAACTTTTTAGAATGAAAATATGGAGAATATTACCCGTGTTGATATGTCGCGCCAAAATAAATAATTGTGAAGCCTTTACAAAATCATCTTTCTCTATACACTTCCATATCTTTTCAGGTATTTCCATTAACAATTTCACTTGAATGGCTATAACTTGTGCGGGGTTTGAATTTAATTGAAAACTAGAATAAAAGTGGAATAGATTATCTTGATGTTCACATTCCTAATTTAAAAGATAAAATACCTCTGAAGAATTAACAGCCATATGATTTAGAATACAATTATCAAATTTTGGGTTTGAAATCCACCAATCAATTATTGCCCTTTTTTTCCAGAGAGGAATGCTTTATGCATACTCTGCGCCCCGGGGAGGACGCAATAGTTATGTGGGATTCTCCTCTATAGCGGAGGCATACCCACTAAACCTCTCTGTTCCTCCAATGCATCAGGACGGGACCACAAGCATGCTTTCACTCTCATCCGCGGCCAATCAATTATTGCCCTGACTTAATCAGAATAGTTACAAGAAATATTAGGATCTGAGAAGTTCTTTTTCAGATCTGAGGAGATCTGAACAATCACTAAACATAACCTGACAAAAGGGGGTGTAAAGAAAGATGTTAGCTGTACCTTGGTTTTTGAGGTTGTTCTTGTACTTTGAAGCCAACTAAATGTGTATCATGCAGATTTTTGCATGCTACCATCATCTGATTTATATGATCTAAAGTGCTACTTGTTGTCAACTTCATTTCTTCTATTATGTCCGCAGCTTGTATTAAATCTCGATATCTTTCTCTGGAAAACGAAAAGAGGAATGTTTATGTATATGTGATGACATATAATGAACAATCAGTGGACATATTATACTAAGTATATTTTTTTGAGACGACTTTGTACTTTTTACGGTAGAAATTAAATGAAAGAAATTGTGTCTATTGGGAAGTCTTATTCTTGGTGCAATCGTGAAATTATTAAAACAATAATAAATCGGTTGTCTTAGTAACATTTTAATTTATATGAAGAAAACTATGGAGTAAATTAAATATCTTAATAACTTACCCTACCATCGCCCTTAATTCTTCTCTTTTTCGCTCGATTTCATATTGCAACTTCTTCTGTACATGGTCTATTTCCGTAATAGAATGTGTTTGGAATAACTCTTCCGGCACAATATCTAGCAAATTTGGTTGAGACATCATAGAAACCTTTTAAGGCATTTAATTCAACTTTGTTAGAATAAAAATTAAGATTCAAAAACAAAGTCTACAAGAATTAAAGACGTCAACAAACTTTACGTCAAAGTAAGCGTCTTAATCAAATTGACATTTGGCGTTACAGTTTAGAAATAGTGAAAGAAAATTAATTATTATGCGAATGAAAATTCTCCTTGCCAAAATTGCCATACGGGAAAAAATGAAAAGTGAAAGCTTTTTCCAATTTCATATTTAACGCAAACTGTGCTTCATTACTCTTCCATTTTTATGAACGACCAGCGCCGATTAAGGCCATTTTTTACACATTTAAAGGAAGGGATTTTAAGAAAGGGAGCATGAAATAACCAAATTCAAGTTAGTAAATAAAATTGTTTTCATTTTCTTATTATTCATATAAAAAATATACAATAACACTAAAATTATCCATGTTTAACATTGCAACATTGATCTTCTTGTTACAATAAACTTTATATAGACCATTCGACTACAAAGTTGACTATAAAACTTAGGATCAGAAACAGGCACCAACTTACAAACTCAAGCTCTTTTTTTATTTTTTACTGAAGAATATAGCAAAGAGAGAATGTAATAAAAACTTGTTTTCGCATGTAACATATTTAGTTTAACGCTATTTTTGTTTGCAAAAAAATTGAGCCTGGATTTGATTTTTGTTGCATTATAAAAAAAGAAAAACTAGTGAATTCAACTTTAATAAAATAAAGTTTAACGGTCAACTTTGCATCGGATATATTTATGGTATGACAGATTAAATGTTTATCAAATTAATAAAACGAGACAAAAACAATTTCGTTGTAAATAACAACTATACAAATAAAAAAAACTAAACAGATAATAAATTATTATCTACTCAATTTGACATAAAAAAAATCAATAAGTTCGACAAATTGATATGTTTTCTTCAATTACAAAATATTTTCATATAAAACTTTTATGCTCATTTAACTTTAATTATTTCATTATTACATATATTTACAATAAAAAAGCTACATTTATCTTATTAATTCTTTTTAGCATGAGATTTTATACCAACATCAATAAAAATTTTAAACCAAAATTGTTGAATACTTTTGATAAAAAATGCTCAAATGATCTAAATAAAGACAAAGTTGATAAAATCTTTTATAGTTGTGATGTTTAATATAGGACTGAAATAAACAAAATTTCAAAACTAAATAAAAATATCTGTTAAATTATTCAAACTTTCGTGAGACATTGTACTAAACTGATATATAAACACGGCTAAACACTCACGTATATACGTGACCGTAGATACGTGGGTGTGGGTGGCACCACCGGACGTATATACGTGAGTGTTTAGCTGTGTTTATATATCAGTTTAAAAATATCTGTATTTAGAGTAGTTAAGTCACATATGATATAAAAATGGGTGTTTCCCGCTGGGCCTGATAGGAAAAAAATCCCATTGACCCGATCAATTGGTGGGCAACCTCAACAGAAATAACCCTACAAAAATCTTATATTATTCAATTAAATAAAATCTCACGCTAAAATGGAATATATAATATACAACAGTTTAATCTGCCACACCTTACATCACACTGCACTGGACCGCGATATCAACACTAACACTATGCCTTAGTACATCACTTCGTACACTGTCGCCTTCTTGTCACCAGAACCTGTCACTATGAACTTATCGTCCGATGATATATCACAACTGAGCACCGATGATGACTCTTTCGACTGGAAAACAAGAAAAAAAGTATTTTCATATAAAATTAAGACTGGTTGATACACATAACTTTATATTTTTAATTCTGATTCCATCTTAATTTGTAGCATCTGTGTTCTTCCAGACTGTGTTCTACATTTATGACAAATTTCAGCAAGATCCATGCAGCCGTTCTGGAAATACCTTCAAACAAACATCCATCCATTCAAACATTCACATTTATTAGTATTAATTGTTTAACTTGTTCATATCACAAAAGTAAACCTTTTAGTTAAATTATCTTAAAGTTTACCTTGTGAACTACAACAATGTAAAAATCTATTTTTTTCCTGCTTTGATATAATCTAAAGAAAGGCAAACATTTTCTAAAACAAGGTACATCAAAGTGTAAATGTACAACGTACCTGGAATATACTAGCTCCGTATGGCGTCCGCCACGCGTTTAGCAAGTTGTCTTTACCAGTAGAGACGAACCAGCTACCAGCTGCTGCGAACTTGAGCGCTAGCACACAGCTCTCGTGCAACAACAGCTGATAGCGGTCTGGTTTACCGCAGTGTAACACTTCCACTTGAGAGTTCTCCATACCTACTGCTAACCATGAACCTGGGAATAAATTAAATTGCACCAATTATTTATAAACTTTAATTAGGTAGGAAGAAAAAGAAAAAATTCTGTATATTAAAAATGAAGGGTCTCTAATATTGTTATGTGAAAAAATGTGTTTTTTTAACAAAAGGTGGCAAAGGTGTACCCGGCTACTTGAATACACTAAAATAATTAAGTGACCGTTGCTTCTAGACATTTGCATTTGCAGATGCGTTGCATACCTTTAGACGACCGGGAAGGGAACATACGTACAGGAAATTTCCCTTTTATACATTTTCTTTTTATGAGAAACATTTAGGAATTCACAAGTTTTGGTGTGATGTGTTTATGATTAATGATTAGGATCGTAGGTCAGGATACCTGTGGGGCAATATCCTAAGGAGAATATCTGGCTATTGAAGTCGTGCTGGTGCAACTGGCGGCCCTCGCGCAGATCCCAGGAGCGCACCGTGCTGTCCAGCCCGCCAGTCCACAGCCGCGACCCGTCAGCACTCATGTCGATACAGGACGCGCCGTCAGTGTGACCTACACACATTCTTCTATGTAGACTGTTCTAACTCATTATGTTAACATTTTAATAAAAGTTAAATTTATTAGTGATCAACAAAGAGATGGTTTATCATTAAAGTGACATTTATAATAATGTAATTTGTCACTTACCTTGAAATTGTCTAACTAATGTTTGATTATGAAGATCCCAAACAGCGATATGACCATCTGAACAGCAACTAAAGCACACCTGCCAAATAACATTACAATAAATACACCGATTTCAAATAATTCAGAATAGATGCTGTTAGAAGAGTAGATAAATTATATATGGTAGAGCACCTCACGTATAAAAAGACGAATAAATCAAAATACTTTAAAGTCCAAGAAGGAACTTGTGGCTTGCTAGTGAGCCATTGTAATTTATAGATTGCCAAATTATCTAACCCAGTGGGTGACATTTTTTACATTAGCTTGGGGGGCGCTAGTGAGCTGATATAATTTAGTTTGTCGGCCTGTAGTTTCCAACTGGTCAAATTTGTGTTGTTGATGTTGAGATTACCTTGGAGTCAGGACTGATGGCGAGGGCATAGCATGCCGGTGCGGAGGATGTGAGCTCTGCGCGCATGCGGGGTGTGGGCGAGGCGAGGTCCCATATGGACAGATTGGACGCCTCACCGCCCACGATCAGCGTGCGACCGTCAGGCAGCAATTTTACCGATCTGATGTAGTTGTCGCGTTGCTGTAACAGTAAGTTGACACAGTTTTAAATAAAGATATTTTAGAAACAAATTATAAAATATGGTAATAAGTAAATTCACGTTTGCTTTGAAAATATTATACAATTAAAAAAATATATATTACGAAATATGGTGATATAAAAAAACTGGTTTCTGTTAAATATTTTTATCTTTTCAATAATTATAATATACAAATTGAAATAGTAATATCGTCCCAAAATTGATCTACGGCCAACATTATGTAAATACTTACCAAACAATCCAACTGTGCCAATGGTTCGACGACAGCGCCAGGTTCGGTGATATCCCATAGTTTGACACATCCCTTGCCGCCGGTGTAGGCACGTCGCGAGCCCGAGGTGAGCGACAACGCCACCGCGCACACCACCTCACCGTGCGGCAACGCGGCGGCGGCGCGTGCTCCACGCGGCACGCCGGGGGACGAGAGCGCGTCTGCGGGGAACGGCACCGGCTGTGGGGGACCTCCGCATGTGTGGTACGAATATGCACTGAAAATGTAAACATTATTATCATTTGTACGGTCTACTGTATAAAATAAATTGACGTATTTTTTTAAGATATGTCATAATATAATATAGACTATAGACAATTTTTTTTATTTTTAATCTTTATTAGTTCGTACAAAATTCTTTATGATGTAAGCTGTCGTCCGTAAGTCAAAGCGCGAAAAAAAAATGTAATTACTAGTCTGTGTTCTTCCAGGCTACATTAATGCCGAATTTCAGCGAGATGCATGTAGCCGTTCTGGATATACCTTCAAACAAAGATCTATCCATCCATTCAAACATGCGAATTTACAATATTAGTAAGTACAGCTACAACGTATTGTTTGCCAATTGGATAAGAACTTATAATAATTGAGATTATGCTTTGAATATCTTCAAACATAATTTTTTATATAATTAATTTATTACAGTTAAATGAAATGATTATTAGTCAGTAAACTAACGGTTTAGCTGGGGGCATGCCGTTGGTGCGTGCGTGTGCGCCGTCATACGGCAGGGGGGCGCGGTAGGCGGCGTACGCGGGGAACGCGTACCGCCCTGTGGGTGTGGGCGCACGACCCTTCGCGCCCGGAGTACCCGGCTTCTCCTGTACAAATGTATTACCCTGGATTTTCTCATCAAAACATACATGTAAGAGTATATTGTTCTCATTTACTTAAATACAATTAAAGAATCACGCAATTCTGCAGTAATTTCTGTGAGTGTACGCATTATTTTAAAAATCAAATTTAATTTTAAACTAAATTCAAGTCGTTGAAATAGCACTTATTGTCGTACAACAATAAAGTTCTCATGTCAATTAGATATGAAAAAAAAATATGATAAAAAATATAAAATATAAACTTACGTCTTTAGAACTCTTAGGCGTTGACCGACTGGACGAGGAGCCCGATCTGGACGGAGGTCGTGGTCCATTCTCTGTCCTCTCCCCGCCCTCTGTACGTACACTGGGCGACCCTCTCTCTTCCTGCAATTATTAAACATTATATACAAAAGTATGTACAATCTTATTGCAGAGTTAAAGGATACCTACATATTATTCAACAAATTCTACCTTCTTCTTTTTAAAGTTAAATTCAAATTAACATAGAAATTAATATATGTTTATCAATTTACTTGATAAAACGTAAAACAAAGTGGAAACCGCAAAATTATGACTTATGATAGTCTACGTAGGGACCATCAACATATGAAAACAGTCTTGAGCCGAGCGGTATTGGTTCGATTTCGCAGACATGTCTATGTCCTGTTGCTGTTTTTACTGTACCCTCTCTCTCTATTTCAAGGTGCCACTCCATGGATGTTGGCCGTCAGCACAATGAACTTTAGCTGGTCTTGTTGCACTCTATTTCAATGTAAATTGTTATGTTTTGTTATTAGTTCTCTTACCTCATTGGCAACATCAACAACTAAATCTTGATCGCTCTTTTCAGCATCGCTGTCCTAGAAGTATAATTTATATGTCAGTTAACATTTCAAATATAAGTTTAGGCAATTGTGTTTTGACAAGCTTTTTCGTGAAGAAGCGTTTATAAGCGTTTACATATTTAAGAATTCAAAAAGTTTTATTTGCAAAGATTCAAATAAGAATGCACAGAAATCAATGCTATGTGAAAGGAAAGAGGATTAAAATGAAGCCTCCAACACACTCATCAGATGTAACGTGGACTTGCTTCCGAATAACGCCTCTTATGTGTGGTCGTGGTATTGCACCGAGCACGCTGACCCATTCGTAAAATAATGTTGTTGCTGCCAACACGTCAAGCTCATTTCACATTCTTATTTGAAATCTACAAGTAAAAGTACAGTCAGCTGCACAAATATGTAAACATTTTCAAAGCTTTTATTTAAAAAGTTTCAGAAATATGTATTCACATATCCGTTCTTATGCTTCCAACAATGAAAACATGCTTAGATATTTTTTTGGAAGTAAAGGTTTATATAAGCTTCTGAAGTTTTTTCAATGTTTCCATATTTATGCAGCTGAGTGTACACAGTACATGCGAGGTAGGCGAGACAGTAGCGGGATGCGTGGCGGCGGAGTGGCGGTGGAGTGGCGGGTACAGTAAGCGACACATACACTGCACAGACTCACATGGGCGAGTACCTTCTCGTCTTTACGTCGCTTCGCCTCCAGAGGTTCGGGCTCAGAGGAGCGCGCGCGATACTTTTGTTCACGTTCCACTGGCGATACTGAACGACGCTGTACCAAATGTTATAATTTTAAGAATCTCCAAATTGATTTTACTTTTTCACAAAAAAAATTAGTTAATTGTTACGGTTTTATCAAATTGAACTTCATAATTAAAACCATAACATATTTGTTGAACATTTTTCCAATGCTACTTACTTGTTGCATTACCCTAGAGGAGACCATTCTGTCGTCTTCCCGGGGCGGAGGCTGACCCGGCAATAGAGGTGGCGGGGCAGGACCCCCCGGATGGAGGGGCGGCTTTATGTCTGCGGGGGGAGGGAGCTCCACCTGGGAACATATTTTAGGTAAAGTTTAATGACTAATCGTGTAAAATACTCGATTGTAATGACGTCACAGCTTTTAGTAAGAAGACAGTTTATATAATGTTTAATACGAAAACATGTTGATTGCGATTAAATGTGGAAACAGACTGTCAAAAAGGTCCTTTATGAAGCATTCCTCGCATTCTTTCGCCTCGTTACATGTGTTTAAATTATGTTCCGAGCTGTTAAAATATAAAAAAAAATATAACAATGATGTCAGTATGCGTACTTTGTGTGCAGGGGGCGGGAGATGCGGCGGCGGGGGGTGCGGCCCCGCCCCCGGCGCGAACAGCAGCCCCCCGGCGCCCAGCAGCGCACCCGCGCCCCCCACGCCGTGCGGCAACCCGGCTGATGCGTGAATCTGTTGCTGCATACAAAAGAAACCTCACATTAGTAAAAAGTTCATGAAATACAAACAGACTGAAAACTATGATTAATTAAATCTAATAAACAAACCAAATTTATTACAGAAAATGGTTATTACACTGTTTTATATTTTCATTAAAAACTTTGTTAAATATTTTGTAAATAACAATTATTTAAGACCCACTTATAAGTTTTAGGTCTTAATTTTTAAACACAGTGGAAATATGCGTGGATTTTCTGCATGTGACATAACGTTCTGCCTGAGACAAAATCATCTATCGCTTAGCAGATTTCGTTTCTTTTTAGTAAGACGTATACAAAATTGGTATATATATAATTAAACTATTAAATAATAATCCTAATTTAAAAAAAAAAAAAAAAACAAATAATGCATGCTTGTGCAGTGCGCTAGAGCGATGTTAACAAACAGTGATAAAACAAATGTGAAGTTAATTACTGATTAATTAGTCACACTTTACTGCTAAAGTAATCTAATAAATTCAATATGTTTTTATAGCCTGTGCATTTTTGTAATATGTATATAGCTTCGATATGTTATGTTAAACATAAAACAAGTTTACATAATTCAATTGGATCAAACGTTTAACACATCCAATGCTATCATTTCTCCTGGCAAATTCACTTTAGTAAATTAGTAGTATCACAAAACTATAGTTGCATGGGACGTGTTAATTTATACTTATAATAAACTAGCTGTCAACCGCAACCCCGTCTGCGCGGTATTAAAACAAAATAGTCTACGTGTTCTTCTAGACTATGTTCTACTTATATGCCAAATTTAAGCGACATCCATACAGCCTTTCTCGAGATACTTTCAAACAAAAATCCATCCATGTAAACAATCGCATTTATTATATTAGTATCATTATTGCAACGTGTTGCTAGCGTCAGTTTTCAATCCGATTACAGACACCTTTAATCATATTTACTATTGGATCCCATAAAGATAATACTTAACACTTTCAATGCCACTACGATTTTCACGTACTACAGCGAACTAACCAAACAAGTTGGCGCTGAATGTGTTGACATAATTAGCAGTTTTTAATCCGTATACCGTTTTGTATTACGAACAAACATACAATCTTATTAATATTATAAATTCGAATGTTTAGATGGATGGATTTTTGTTTGAAGGTATGTATGAAGGTAATTTGGCATAGATGTAGAACATAGTATGGAAGAACAAAAAGGCTACTAATAGGGTTTTTTTTTCTAAATTACACGCAGACGGAGTCGCGGGCGACACCTAGTAACATTATAAAGTAAACATCGAATTGAATCATTTGAAATTTTTAAACAAGGTGTAGATATTATTAATTCAGCTGGCGATTCTATCGATTGTTGTGTGAAAACTGTCAGGTGTATCACGAAATGCTCATTATGGTAGTCAAATTACAATAAAGCAACAATACACGATACGGTATTTGCACAGCTTGCTGTAAAAACCGATTAAAAGTAACGCGTCTGCAATTACGCGTCTATAGGTAGCGGTAACTTCGCTATTTCGGCGAATTCAGGTGGCTTATAGTAAAAAACATCTGTGGATCTCTACTTCCAAAAAACTTTTATAAAAAAATATGTTAACTGGCAACGCATGGGCATGTTCCTTTACTGTTTCGGATGTCAATTAGCGAACATGTTTTTTTTAATGTTTGTCTATCTAAAAACCCGTGTTTGTTTCATCTAATCTCCCAAACCAATAGTCTGATTTTATCGGGACTTTGAAGGGAAGGTAGCTGATGTGCTCGGACATGTTATAGGCTACTTGTTTTAGCCGACTTCAAAAAGAAGGAGGTTGTCAATTCGTCTGTATTTTTTTTATTCAGCTCTAACATAGTCATTGGTAACCGCTTATTATAAAAATGCACAGGCGTCAAGATCTCTAAACATTTATAGACACATTCCAAAGTCATTTAACATTTAGAGATCCCTAATCATAGTACCTTAAGCTAACATAAAATTAACATAAATAAAATAAAAAAAAAAGTTAATCACAACAATTAAAAACAACAAGCTCTATTAATTTTAACTTACAAGAAGTTGCTGTAGGCCCTGTTGTTGTTGTTGCTGTGAACAACAATGAACAAGATAACGCCAAATTATATGTAATACATTTTATCTCCAATTATTGGCACGGATATTGTTTACTGAATTACTGCGCATTAAATCTTATATTTATACATATGGCAGTAAATTATTCATGTATATAACATCCCAAACTACTGTGAATCCTTGCATTTAGTTAACTACTATGCTTTTTTAAATGTAGACTAAATATTTTATTTAAATAAAAGGTTAACAATCTTTTTAAACTTAAATAATGTAATAAATAAAATAGCTGTTGTCTTAGAATCGTATTTCCTTTAATTAGTGATAAATTTTATCAAATTTATATAATTTAATTACACATAAATTCTACTTATTTATTTATATCTAAGTTTGAATGGCCATATATTTTTCCTGTACATTATTATTAAAAACAAAAAGTTAATGCACCAGATGCCAATAATTGGAGTATTACGAGAAAGATTTGACTGAAAAGTAGAGTAAATATGACTTTTTTATAACAAAACCAAGGCCATGGAAGTTTTAAACCCAGTTAACGTTACTTTATCAACTTACCCCGATAATAGCATTAAGTTCAGACATAGTGACCTGCTTAGCTCGCTCCACCGCTGATGCTACTTGCTGCTGGTGCTCCTGCGCGAGGAACGGCAGCACTTGTCCTATGATAGCGCTTAGTCTTTTGGCTATCTCCGTCTAAAAATTACAATCCATTAGAATTTATTCTTTAAATTGATATTATAACTTTAGAATTCAATTGTTATGACACTTGCTTTAACATAGTTTTTTTTTTTAAGACAACGTAGAAGGTAATCTTTCTTTCACTTTACCTGTTTATGCATTTCCACATTCAGTCCGTAAGACATTTCATAGTACTGAAAATAAGAAAGAAAGTTATCATTTTTTTTTGCAACTCAAATGGTATTTGTAAAGTGGAGGTGAAATAAAGTCTACCATAACATAATGCCTTTGCATTTCCGTTTTCTCGTTGGCCAGTTTCTCACATTCTAATTTCAAGCTGGAAAGAATTAAACAGTTAGTTTTGTTACTGTGTTGATATGATAATAAATAAAAAACTGTTAATTTTACTCACGAATGATATTGAGCTTGTAAAAAGTTAAATTCTTCTTTTATACGTTCTAACGTATCTGCAATAGTAAACTTTATAGGTCCTGCCGCGGGTTGTGGCCCCTAGTAAATAAAAAAACCAACACAATAAAATTGTCTTCATAAAAGTACAGAATAAAAAGCTATTTTGATTTATAATAAATAATGATTTATTATTAATCATCAAGAAAAGCTTGGGAAATATAAAAAATAACACAAACCCTTACCGCGGCAGACGGATGCCGCGTCGGCGTCGGATACATATTGACACTAAACTTACGAAATATTTAATAATTAAAGAATCAAATAAAGTTCTTTATATATCTGTGTTGGTTATGTATTGCAAACACCATTTCCAACTTATAAACCACTGCTATAAACTACTGTGTACTAGGAAACCACTGTTAGGCGCTAAGGACAATGATATGCACAAACTTTGCTTCAAAACTTTTGAAATATCAGTCATTATTTTGACATATATAACTTTTTGATGATATTTATGAAAACTGCTTTAAACGTACGAAATACGTTACAAATACTTAATACTACTTTCCCGAGTAACAGTTACTGTTTAGCCAAATTTAACCATAAATCCACGCCGCAATTTTTGTTCGGCTGTCATGTCATCTATCCATCTTCGCCTTCCTTCACTTCACTCATTCATCAAAAAGTAAAAGGCTCACATAGACATACTCCAAACTTTTGTAACATTTTTTATCGTGGTAAAAATTTTGAAATATACAATAAAATTGTAATTATAGCCCAAAAAATGTTTTTATTTCTTCTTGGTTTACCTTTTATTTGAAATAGCAATTTTGGCACATTGTTTTTGACAAACCCTATATTTACTCCTTGGCAACCAAAAAGTATAAACGTCTGACGTCTATGAATGCATACTCTTTGGTGTTTTAAGCAGTTATTTTTGTGATTGGTTGGCTTCCAACATTTTGATGGCAGATTGTGATTGTCGTTGACGCGCAGCTGTTCCGTAAAAAAAGTGCAGTGTCGGAGTGTTTTGAAATAAAATAGTTGGTTACTTTGTTATTCATATTGTGAAACAGTGCTTTTTCAATGATTATTTTTAGAAGAAAGTGCTGTTGTTAAAGTGCTATTTCGACAATTGTGATTATTGTTTTCCTAAGAGACCCATTATGGATTTCAAAACAGCCGTTTTCAACGCTGCACGGGATGGTAGTTTAACACGATTGAGGGTAAGTAATAATTAGGAATGTATGTTTATTTTCTCATTTTACGCTCATTTCTGTAATGTATATACTTACGACGATGATTAAATAATTTTTCTAATAATTTACGAAAAGTCGTTGGTCATCAATATGAAATTTAATTATAAATCTACCTCTTAAATCAATTTTGTTCTAGAAATAATCCAAAAAAATTACAAAAGGTTTGTTATTATATATTGAATTTACCACAAAGCGATTTTCACAATCACGTTTGTCGTAATTATCAAGCGGTGATATTCGCAAACATTTCAACGATATCATTTAGCAACGACGAAAGAATTTTTATTATAACGTTTTATTTAAATGTCAGGCAAGTATTTCATCAGTCTATACATTAAATTTCCTCAATAAAATTTGTTATCAAAAATAATACTGAAGTAACCTTTGCAATAATCATTACAATACTTAAAAATCGAGAGATTTTATCTAAATCGATATGTTCTTAGGTAAAATCGAGTATTTCTAAAAACATATTTTTTTGTATAGATTTGTGCATTTGTTTAGTAAGTGCCCATTCACTCTTTACTTAATATTATAAAAAAAAGATGATTGCTTGTTTGCATTGAATACACTCTAAACTACTGAACTGAATTGTAAATTTCTTTCACTTTTGGGATACTACACTATCCACGGCTGACATAGGATATATTTATTACAAGAATATTTAA
The DNA here is from genome assembly GCF_000836235.2 of Papilio xuthus. Classification (NCBI taxonomy): domain Eukaryota; kingdom Metazoa; phylum Arthropoda; class Insecta; order Lepidoptera; family Papilionidae; genus Papilio; species Papilio xuthus. Next base: position 1,295,072 of record NW_013531188.1, on the reverse strand, counting down.
TTTCCGCTGAAGTTTCTTATTTTGAATAATTTAACTAAGATGTGTTTCTACTAGAATATTAATGTTTTTATGGTTATGTTGTATTCTAACATAAATAGGGTTCATCCAATCACATATAAAATGCAGTAATAAAATTGACTTTATAACATTCAATAGGTTAAATAAACAGGTATTTCTTACGTTTACCAATTGACAATTTTTAATATGCCTTGTACAATTACTCAATTGATAATATACTTTAATTTTCTACATTACTTAACTTTCTCATATAATTATAAACATCAGTAATAGATATAAAGTTATATTTGGTTACTATTGCGGTCGAAATATTCAAAAAGTATGATATAATAATCTGTGTATGCTTAAATTTTATAGTAGATTTAAAGAGTTTAAACACTGTATTGAAAACATTGATGCTACTATGAAATAGTTTCAAATTGGAATTCTCTACCAGCATCATAATCCATTTATTCAATTATGTATTTAGTTATGTCAACTGAACTTATATGAATTTACATGACTATGATGTAACTGTTTTGTTTCTTTTTATATATTAGCTTAATATATTGTTGTTTTTAATAAGGATTGATATTTCTGGGATCTTTATTCTCTAATTGTAAATCAACTATTATCAAGAACCTGGGTTTCCATTCCATCGCCAAATATTCATACAAAAACTTATTATATTTTATTTTTTTCACATAGAAAAATTTTGTGTAATTTAAAGAGTATGTATTCACCTTCTCAAACATTCCTTTAGTATTGCAGATGTAAATACATATTGCAGGTATTGTTTAACAACTTGGTGTTCTCCTTGTTTTCCTATTCCTTTATGTTAATAAAAATTGGCACAAGGAATGTAGGATTAGTATTTCAGTATCGGTAATGGAATACATACTAGTTATTGCATTAAAATTATAGTTTACTCAGACAAATCAAATCTGAAGCTAGAGATTGCGGAATAAAATTTGGTAAGGCCTGCTTATGGTTTCCAAGTTTGGGTTGATTGTGATAGCATAATTTTTAAGATGTTACCGTATTCATGAAATTTTTCATATGTTTTATTTTTACAAATTTAACGAATGTTTATATTTCTTCCGATTAGTTTAATTTGATCTACACTGTCCACCCATAATTAAGAAATTGAATTGATTTGCGTGTTGCAAATTTTACACGTATTTTCTCTTATTAAAGTTTGCGTGTATAATGTCGTTTATCGGTTATTTACTTCTAATCAGATGTACAGTCACAATAAATCAACTGTACTCTGCAGGGAAAGTAGGTAAGAGCATCGACCCCATTCAGTTGTTTACTGATGACTGTACACGCGTGGGCGTGGGCATCTCATGAGTGAAACCAATCCCAAACAGGATCTCTTGATTACAACATGTTCTATTGATTTATGAATTGCTTTGATGATTTCTTCTATAAACATGCGTTACTTATGTTTGCCAGCCAGTATAAATTGAGCTATTATCTTGCTTTGAATATAGCTTACACTAAGTGCCAATTAATTGGATAAATTTTTAATTTATGATTATAAATATAAATTGTAATATTGTATTATAATCAATAACTCATCTAACATAGACAAGTTAACGGATTTCAAAACCAGTTTAATTTGATCTCCCTCGTTTGTTTTGGCTTCATAATTACAGGTCTTTCTCTGACAGGTCAGGGAATCTGGTGGCCCCATTTAGATGGCTTAAATTTAGTAACACAGTCCGCGGAGTGGCTTACTCATTCCAGATGTGCAAGTGTTGATTCCTATACTAACTTGTAAAATAACAGATTCAAATTATGTTAAAGCTATAATTTGGTTTGACAATGTCGAAAGGACTAAGTTATAATATTTATATGCCTTTGTGTGTATTAATACATAAAAAATGTGTATGGGTGGTTCCAAATTAAGTATATTTTATATATACAAAATATTTTTATAAGATTTTAATATGAAGTCAATTGATTTCATCCTCCAGTAATGTTGTTTAGTTATGTATAAAAATGTGTGCATTATATTTAACCACTTACGATAAGTGCTATAATTGTTGCAATGGAAACTTTCATTTGTTTCATCATTTTGTTAATTTGTTATCATATTCAGTATTACGGTGATCACAACCAATTAATTTCAGAATGGACATGTTTTACCAGAAATAAATTATTGTGGGATTCCACTGGTATTACATAAGTATATTTAAAGTATTTGAAGGTCATAAAATAACTTTTTTTTTCGTGTAAATTAGATAATGTACAATTTCGTTCACTATTTTTAAAACAGAGTTTTATGTGTCGTAATTTGTTGCAAATTTTTATGTCGAGTGTTTGTGAAGGAACCTTTGTTAATCATATGCATTTCGAAGGAAGTTGTATTTAGAACATGCGCCTCATTACCTTTCCTCTATTTCGTTTTGTCGCGCGGCTCTTTGTCCGTATGTGAGTCAGTACGCTTTTCTGCATTAGCTAGGGTAACCATGATTGCTCGTAAATCGAATAATATTTTTTTTTGATATTAAAACAATTAATCAGATAACATTCTATATTGAATACCCCAATTTTCATTAAAACTTTTCTTAATAAACTACGACTTTGGAAAATGATTCGAACAAAATAAAAATAATAATTAAGGATATATTGATTGGTCACAAAGTATATCTGTAGATGTACATAGAGAAAGTTTTTGTTACATAATAATTTTATTAAATCTCAAATTAAAAGAATGTTACAGTCCGAATAACGTCTATAGCTTGGTAACCCCAGTACATGGAACAAGGAAGAATTGTTTTTGTTTAGGCCTCGATGTGTTTCCTCTTAAGGTCTTTGTGACCTGATTCTGTTTTTATTTCATCTTGAAACGTTGCCAAAAGCAGGACAAAAGGCAATATCAAACAACAATATCTTTGTTATGATCAAATATCGCGCTCGATTCCTTTATCGACTGTTTTTTGTTTGTATTCTGGGATAAAGGAAATTACGCGACAAAAATTTTACAGGCTACCATTTATATGAGATTTTGTTAAACTTACAACGTAAAGAAATCTTGAATTAAAAATTCTATTGTGACAAAAAAAATTGTAAAATGGAAAACACTGTTTTTATGCGTTTTTTGCTTAGGTTGTAAAATTGATAGCACAGATCTCTTTTTAATTCATCTTAAATATGTATTAGTCATATTTCGTTTCTTGCGAAATAACGGTCGGTTTTCCGATATCGTGAATAAAAAGTAAAGAAAAGAGATTTATTTTAATCGACTTGAGTCATGATTAGTTCCGGCTACTCAATATGATATGCAAAACTCTAAAAGTATGCTCTACCTTTCCTGCCTACTAAAGCTATGTCTACACCAATGATCCATATGGATATTTCCTCTAAAATATGGGTGTGGATTGCAACTGCTGAATACCTTGCGGAATGCTTTATACTCACAATTTTACAATCGTAAATTTAAAAATATGTGACATAATATGTTTAATTTAACTAAACGTTTGTTTAAAGGTAAACGCCCTATGAATTGGCATCAAGCCAAAAATTCACGCCATTTTCTTACCTATTCTCTATTTCTACTCAGAATAGATTATTTGCACACTCTAATCTTGGGGTATCGTTACTCATGACATAAACTGAAAAACATTTTGTTTTAATAACATATCTAAAGGTCTAGTTAACTACCTAAGCGTAACATTAGCCTGACCTTAACTGTCGCGTAAACAATCATAAGTATTCATGTAACGTTATCAGTACAAAATTAGTTTTGGAGTAAGATTATTTTGAATGTTCCCAATTGATATTAAAGTTACAATTTAAATTATAGTGTGTGAAAAGTAGAGATTTACATATTCAAAACATTAAAGGTACGTGTCCATTGGCCAGCGCCGATCGCATCGCACGCAGCCTGCAACGGATTCTAGTTTGCTTTGTAAAATTTTAAACAATTCCGTTTAATCCTTGCGTGTGGTCCGTCCGGCGCGGGTCTATAGAAGCATACCTGTACTCCATCTTCGTAGTGTCTCTTTTATTTCTATAGAAGGTTGATTATTATGGTTGGGTTACCATATCTTTCTCTAACTTTGGTGAATAGGAACAATTGGACGACACTCAAAATTTGTTGTCTCTGTGTTTTCAAAGAGGGTAAAAGGGCTGGCGACCGTATAATGTTTAATATTTTTTATAGGAAATATATGGCCAAAGTGACCATTGCAATTGGGTAGATCAATAACAATTCAATGTGTAATGCACGAACAAAAACGTCTCTATAATACTCCAGTGCTGCGATGGTTATTTTATTACACAGTATTTTCCCTCTTATTTTAAAAAGAAAGAGAGGCATGGAAATATAATTTTATACATGTCTTTAGACAGTGTAAACCAACAATAAGATTTCAATTAAGCCCTTTAAACTTTGTGTCAAAAAAAGCAAGGGCGACAAATCTAATCGTACTGTACCATGTGAAGGGCACAGTTCTTTTAGCGTGATGGAATGTTAGTCATTATTAAGTTTTAACAAATGTAAAAGCTTTGAATACGTTGCAGCATGTTCTGAATTTAAATAGCATGCTTGCAACGCACGCACGCCAACGCAGGGGTCAAAATTAATTTGTGACCAAAGACATATAACATATCAATAGACGGGACTTTGTGAACCTAACTCAAAAACTACTACTGGTAGAATTTCGATTGTGTAGTTTGTTCCTGTGGCAGTGCGGTAATGAAGGTTATGTGCATGTAAGATTAATTTATTTAAAGGAAATACCTACTCGTAATGTCCGCTCTATGATCCTTATCCTTACTAATAATATAAATGCAAAAGTAACTCTGTCTCTGTTTCAAGCCAAAACTACTAAACCGATTTAAATGATTAAATATAATTTGGTCTTAGGATAGTCTAGATCTAGAGCCTGAGAAAGGACGTACTCTGCTTTTTAATACGATAAAGTAAATAAGTAAGTGGTTCAAAGCTGGTATGAAAAGAAGTATCCAAGTATTTTTACAGCGAGAAGATTCTGAAGATGAAGCTGTTAATTTGATGTAAATACAGACATGTATGAGTTTTAAATATATTAAAATTAATGACATTAAAGTATTTTAGTTATAAATGTTATTTTTAAAGATGAATTTAATTCTTTTGTTTATTTTTTTTAAATATCTTTGTTTTGTGTACGTACTAGTGCTAAGTATCCACTGGTATTTTATGACGTGTGTTGTTGTTAGTGTCGCTGTAAACTTAGTTTGCGTAAGAAACGTGAAAGTTTATTTATTTAATATTTTCTACTCGTTCGTAATTGTTTGTGTCATTACATGGCGGAAATAATGCAATGGACATGCGCCCGATGTAATTGGCCGTTTACGTCAACATTTCTGTCCGTTTATAGAGGACCATGTTTGTAATGGTTGAATTTAGAATTGCTGTGTCGTTGTTTATATAAATTTACTAGCTGTCGCACGCAACTCCGTTCGAAATTAAAAAAAAAACTTAATTATTAGCTTATGTGTTCTTTCAGGCTATGTTCTACGTCTCTGCTAAATTTCAACGAAATCTGTGCAGCATGGAGATAAATTATAACAAACATGCATACATTCAAACATACGTATTTATAATATTATTAAGATATGTTTTTTAATTTTTATATGGTCACCCGGTCGGCCGATGTGTCGCTGGAAGGATGAGGTAGAGAGGGGTCTGACTTGTCCGTATAAGTTTGACACCCTTATTATCCAATGCTCACTTAGTCAACACGATGTGTTACTTCCAGTATAAAGATCTCAATGAATCATAGATTTTGGTCTTTGTTTTTGAGCTCTGACGTCACAATAACGTTATCGAATATCTGACAAACAAATGACACGATAATAGAACAGACTGATCAGGTTTTGTACTCAAAACTAGAAAAATTTGATAAGTACAAATAACAGTTTTTTTTTATTCGCATCACTAAATTTTGTTAATGGTTAACCTATGCTAAATAGACAGAACCGGATCTGATTAGAAAAATATAATAACAACTCTTCAAACATTCTAGAAATCACTAATGAATTTATAACAAACTAGCTGTCGCTCGCGACTCCGTGCGTACGAAATTAAAAAAGTTAATTAGTAGCCTATGTGTTCTTTCAGAATATGTTCTACATGTATGCCAATCATCGAGATCCATTCAGCCGTTCTGATGATACCTTAAAACAAACATCCATCCATCTATATATCGAATTATAATATTAGTAAGATTGAAACAATAACGCAATTTTAGCTGTCTGAAAACATTTATAAGTCTTTTTTTGTTCGGTCACTACATTGATACTAATTATTATACTGTTAACGTTCTTTGTTGATAGTTAATGGCAAGTATGTAAAGAATCTAATTCTTTATATCCTAAAGACCAAAAAGTATGTCTATTTAACGTTATGAATGTGGAAGAAGTAAATGAAATATGAGAGATACGTTGACAGCGGAAATCCGCAACCTCTGCCTTTCTAGGCCACAGATGTAAGGGCTTTTATCTTATCTAGACACTAATCCGATTTCGGGTGACTACGGTGCGTAATGCTACACTGTACTATGAACCGTGGTAATATGGCAGACAAATCAGTGACTTCAAGCAATGAAATTAGTGCTCATTGTCACTAGGTTAGTGGTTATCCGTCTGCAGTATCACACTTAATGGAAATGGACCTTAACCAATCGACCAGATACTGAAACATTCGCCAAACTCTTACACCACGTGTTTCCTAAGCTCGTAGTCATGGCATAACTCGGTCAACGCGCAATGTTTTATTTTCAATATGTAATACCTTCGAAGTGCTTGAATTTAAGTGTACTTCAGTCTTTTGTGAATTTAGAATAATTAACCGGTTTTGTGGTATATAATCTTTGCTGTTGAGTATAAACCATGTACTTCCTTTAGTTTAGATTCCATCCTTAAGGATAGAAGGACATTTAGGCCGGTGATGTATCTTTGATAACTAAATGTATATCAATCATCAGCTCACTATACGTCCCCACTGATGGGCTTGGAGCCTACCCTAATTTGGGGGTGACTAGGCCATAGTCAACCAAGCTGGCCCAGAGCGGGTTGGTTGACTTCACACATCTATGAATTTCTTCGCAGATATGTGCAGGTTGCATCACGATGTTTTCCTTCACCGTAAGAACGTCGGATAAATGTACATATGTAAATCGGAAATCGCAAAACACATTGGTACATGGCGGGTTTCGAACCCAGGAGCTGCAGATTACAAGTCAAGTGTTGAGCCACTGTCGCTCATACTACATGTAAACTAACAGATTAAATTTTAAAGTGATTCAAAGATTTACGAATAGGTAGAGATGACCTGGTTTATTTAGGATCTATAATGAGGTACATTATCTAATCTTTGCAATAATCTTGCTGTGCGCAATTCCTCGCCAGCCTTACTGCGGAATAATTCGCAGACAGTTTTTTTTTGTGCTGGCGAAATGTCAGCGTAGTGGCCAGTGATTATTGCAAACATCTTAAAAGCATACGACGTGTAATAAATAAACGTTTTGATAATAAATTTAGCTTGAATGTGTTGTGATTTTATATCTGGTATGAAAAACAAAAAAATTGTGTTTTATAAAGACTTAAAACCTTCTTACTTGCATAAATTGAAACTGATAAGTGCTTATCTGATAGTAATTATGATTTTAGATATTATTTGCTTATTGATAGAATATTTCCTGGTGTTTGTGGAAAATTTTGACCGCTACAAAAGTGCTTGTTACTGTTTACCGACCACGATTTTGATTACCTTTTAAAATAGTGACAAGTTTAAAATACGAACATATTTACTTTTAATTGTGTATTAGAGGCTAGACAATGTGCATTCGCATTAAAGCTATTTCAAAACCCACTTCATAAATTTATAGAACTGACGCGCGACTATCACGTGATTTATCGAAATTTATAGTCAGTTCTATACATTTTTCAAGTTCGTTATGGAATCGCTTCGGAGCGAATGCACTTTGTCTAGCCCCGTTGAGTTTTTGGCTTACAATGCTGGTCCCTCGGGACTAAAAAAAGACTCTCTAAATAGGTTTGTAGCTTATCCAGGTTCGTATTTATGAAGGGTTTCCACTGTATAAACTGTCAAAAAACATAATTATGAAAAAAATTAGCGAGGTAACATTATGTTTGTACCGAAGTGGAATCCGATGGTTACAATTAAAAAAGCAAATAATAATATGCAGCATTATTTAGTGTATACATATTACACCGTTGTTTTTCATTGATACGATGAGTTATCAAGTGGCTCTGATAGCTGTTATCAATGGAAAGGTCGCGCCGAGTGTAGGTGATGTACCCATATCAATTGCTGCGAATTTATGTTTATTTTGTTGACATTTCGTACAAAATTGTGCAATCAAATTAATTACTTTTGTGAAAACCAAATGCATCATTTGGTAAATACCGTTTGCAGATAATATTGCAGAAATAACATATTTCTTATATCACTACTTATCATTTTATTGATGAAGGTGAAATACATATAAAAAGATTGGCTATAAGAGCAGTATTTTGTGCCTATTTGATGTTTACCATTTCGGCGCTGATGGTAGTGGCTATGCGGTGTGGATTCCAACTAATTATAGATATGATTAAGCGTCACGTTACATTAACAGGCGCGTTTGAATCGGAACAAAACAAAAGCTGTCATTTCCAAGCAATCGCCTGTCCATTTATATCAGTGACGAAATAGCAGAATATCGTACATCTTATCGTATAAAAACTATTACAAAATCCTTTTTTTTGTTTCAATTTTGTATCGTTTTTATATTTGATTCTGGAATCAACGGTATATTAAAGACAAGTATAATCAAAGAACGGTACATATAACATGTATTTTACTGGCCATCCAGTTAGGTTTTACACACGATTAGTAAATTCAACTCTATTGCGTTGGAATAAAGTTTAAATTACAATGAATAAGTTTGAAGTTCCGTATCTCAAAAGCGGTATTCATTTTTTTTTAATTCTCACAAACAATACCGCAGTTCGTGGTTACGATGTTGGATGAATACTTCAGGATGTAAATACAAATTTTATTTACAATTGTAAAATAAACTCTATTAACAACATATAAGTTATAAATTTCAATGTTACTTTTGTTGGAAACAAGACTGTTTTTATAAATCGGTGTTGGTATTTTCTCACATTAAATTTCATAACTAAATGCCTTTTTAATGATATATTTTTTATGTTTATGTAAAGTATGCCTGTTTCCTTGCGTTCTATCTCAAATCGTGACTTTATTGTCGAAATTCTTGTAGAAATTTACAACTACAGAAGTAACTCACCGTTATTTTTGCCTTCAAATGGAAATTTCTGGTGTTTTTTCCTTTTTTAAAAATTATTTCTTTATATCAAAAAAAAATAAACATTAGCATTCGCCAATATTTTGTTAGTAGCTATATCTTATAACTATTAGTAATTATTCATTTAAGTAAAAAAAAAAACATAACTAGCGGTCCGTCCCAACTAAATTAAGGAAAATTCGCTCCATTGGATATTTATTTCTTTAAATTCGCTATTATATTTCGACAATCCCAAATTCATAATGTACAAAGTTTTTGATTCTTACTAATATTATAAATACGAATGTAGAACAGTATAGGAGAACACATATGTTACTAATAAGGTTTTTTTCTAATTCTGCGCGGACAAAGTCGCGGGCTACAGCTAGATTGTTGACACAGGATAAAGTATGATATAAAAATCTGTTGTCAAGTATTAACAAAGATCGATGTACGGATAATTGTTATATTAAATCGATGTAACCTTTAAATGCTAGTTGAGCCATTCAACATATCATTCGCGTAATGGAACGCTTATAACGGATTCCGATGATATTGCGTTAACACAGTAATAACATATCCGTGTGTACATTTTTTTAGTATCGCACTGACTTTTTTTAGACTAATGTCTAAGACATCGTGTGATATGTTTCTGTTATCGATACTTGTCGACTCGTTGTCGCCCGCGACTCCGGCCGCGCGGAACTAAAAAACTTAATAAGTAGCCAATATGTTCTTCCAGACTATGTTTGACATGCCAAATTTCAGCGAGATCCATGCAGCCATTTTCGAGATACCTACAAACAAACCATCCATCCAAGCATCGGATTGCTTGTTGATAAATTTAGTCTTGCGATGAGGGCCGCACGGATAATGGACGCAGCGTTATGGACAATCATACAAAGCAAACTATCCGTTGCATGCTGTGCGTGCGGTGGGCGTGAGCTAATGGACGCGTACCTTTAGTGATAGTATGTATATGAAGGAAAGCGAAGAACGCTTTCAAAGGAACTGCGGGGGAGATACGGCCAGCTATAATTAATTCATTGGCAAGCGGCTTCAAATTGTCTTATTGAAATATCATGCAACTGTACACTGCTCGGAATAGTCTCGTCTTCATTTAGTCGCGTGTTTCCACTGTGTGTAAACGAAACATGTGTGCAAAAAACATATTGTTATTTTGTTATTTCAAAGAGGAGAGACATATTTTTGGTTGACTATTTCGGTAGTGGAAAAAACAGGCAATGTTTAATTTTAAAACAGACACTAGAATACTCTTTAGTAAACGTTTATACTTTTTTCATATCTGATTTTCCTTTATGTATAAAATATATTATGGAATTGAAACCGAGACGAGTACCCTAACCACTGGGCCATCGTAGTGATATCTACTAAACTTTTAATTGTTTTATTAGGTCCGTTAAATAAGCAATGTCCGTTTTTATTGGAACTTAATAAATGCTCCAAAATGCAAGGCTTCATTTTTTGTATTACCGGAAGTGAATGAACATTTTATTTATTTGTTTTTTCATTTTTTTTTAAACTATTTTAAGGTTAAACAAATGAGATTTAATTAAATACGGAATAATATAATAATAACAGTGCAATGACAATTAAAATAAGAAATATCTTTGTTTCAGTAATGTTTGTTTTAAATGTTATCTGTTGTTTATTTAAAAACTCGTTATTCTTTACAATATCACTATCATTATAGATGTACTTTTAACTCTTATAAATGTACGATGTGGTGTTTATTTTTAATATGACTTGGCATATTCTTATTGAGTCTTCTACTTGCACGAAATTTATTAAAAATATTATCATGCTTACTTTGAATGTATAAACGTGAAATCTAAATTTATCCTCAACTTTATTGAAAAATCAGGTCGAATTATCCATATGTTTTGCGTTTAAATAATAAGCTGCTATAAGTAAATAATATGTTATGTATGAAATATTACGTAACAGTATATATTTTTCCACTTTTATTATGTGTATATAACAATGATTTAGCATATATACATAGATTAAGTCAGTTGTGGCATTTGAAGTGTAATTGATGGATTAATATATATTTTTTTAAAGACCCAACATGGTGTTAATGTCTCTAACAAACTGGCATGTAGAAAACAAAAGAGAATTTAACTTTGATATGAATCTTTTTTATCGTATAGAAATGCCTAACGCATAGTTATCTGTCTGGGGAAGGAAGACAAGTTATGAACCTGACACAGTTCGTTTTGTTTCACCGAATTTACGAGATAAGATTCACAAACATATAATAAACCATATCAAATCAGAAGCAAAATCTATGTTCAATTGTTTTCATCTATTTCGCATTACGTTTCGCTTAGGTTTTTTTTTAATTTATTAAGCTAGCGCTTGACCACAATCCCACCTGATCTTGGGTAATGATGTGGCCGAAAGATGGTACGCGGTAGCTTAAATGCTTATTCATTCTACTCCTGAAGGCTTCCAGGTCATACTTGGTTCTAGTCCGCGACATTAGGAATGGTGTACCAAAGCGATATCCACACAAACAAGGGATTATACGCACAAAAAACTAAAGCTGTAGAATAGTCTCGAATAAGAAAATAGGTCATTCGATATTTCCAATTCATATCAGGCGAGTGACGGATATTCCGTCTTCCTCAATAACGCATAATGTTATCCTCTAAATGTGGGACGAGGATTGTTTACAAACGATCATTCTTTATAAACATAAAAAATGTATTGGATTTTTATCTATGTAAACTAAAGAATATTCTAGATGGTGTGCTATTGCATAAGATATTCAAATTGCGATTTAGCTGACGTTTTCTTACTTTGATTTGTTATGCCCTTGATCAAAATTAAAGGAACGTTTGGATATCTAATGCGTAAATATTTTACAAAATCTTCTAAGAGCCAGTGTTTGTAGTTGTCATAATATTAATTCACCATCTCAAAGGCCGGCAACGCATCTGCGGTTCCTCTGGTATTGCTGATGTCCATGGGCGTCGGTTTACACCTCGGTGTTCCCGCTACTCGTTTGCCCCCTTCTGTTATAAAAAAAATTAAAAAGAACAACAGCAATGAGACCGTTAGCTTTAAGCCGCGTTAAGCCGCGCGCACTCCGCATGCTTCCGCAGATTCGTGTACCATGGAAACGCAATTTTAGACGCAGGAAGACAAACCCGCGATGACTCATATAAAGAGTTGCATTTTTTAGATGTGTCTATGGGTCCCTGCATTATCAGCACTATTTCATTTAAGTTAATGCGGTTTTAGTACCAGGAATACGATAAGCTTGCTTGCGTACTGCGAAACTTAAGCAATCATCCGGTGATTAAGACATTACTATGTAAATATTGTTTTATTATGTAGTTTATGTTTTTATTTATGTTGTACAATAACTGATTTTGTTATGACTTAAAGATTAGATTAATTCTAACTTAACTTTGCGTTTTCTAAACAATGTTTGAGGTTAATCTCGGAATACTTAGAATGTTACTAATATTATAAATGCGAATACTTAGATGGATGCCGGAGACCTAATTTAGTTCTCTTTCCCTTCCCACCTTTTTTATTATAAGGAAAGGATAGGAAGTGAAAGTGGACTTTCTGGGTGAGAGGATGCATGGAAATATTTTCTTTCTGTGCATCCTCTCCTCCTTCGATTAAAGGTAGGCAGCGCATAAGCAATTGCGTATGTCTAATGGCACCGGTCACTTCGCTATTTCAGCGATTTTAATTTACGATATAACAAGAATGGATGGATGTTTTTTGAAGATATCTTCAGAGCGGCTCAACAGATCTCGCTTAAATCCGGCATAGATGTAAAACATTGTCTGGAAGAACATATAGGCTACTTATTAAGTGTTTTTTTCTTAATCCGCGCGGAAGGATTCGCAGGCGACAGCTAGTAAGAAATATTTTGAGTATACACAGAAGTTAGAAAAACTGAGAAAACTCATAGTTTCCCTAAATAAAGTTGATTGTTTTCCTTTATATACACATAGTCGTTATTTAAATTAATATTTAACAATATTTTTGGTACGGCTATCGAACTCCATGAGAGAACTTAGCCGTGCGGACACTGAACTCCAAAAACTCACATCTCAAGGCTATTCGAAATATTTTTATGAGGTTCATCGTACCTTCGATAAATGTCATTGCAGGTGTTAATCGCAGCAGGTAAAAAAGGGGTTAATTATTTGTTATTTAGGTTTATTTATCGTCAATGAAATGCTTCGGAGGTCTATTGTAATATTCGATGACATATGTTTTGCGTATAAAAGCTGTCGCCCGCGCCGTTAAAAAAACTTAAATAGTGTCTATGTGTTCTTCCACGAAGAACTCCTGGCACGTAGTAGAGAGCAGCCTATTGGTCAGCAAATAAAACGCCGCAAGTGGTCATGGATCGGCCGTACGTTTCGTCGGGATCCCAATCATATTCCCTGGAGTGGATCCTGCTAGGAACAAGAAGTCATGGCCGTCCTAAACAAACTTGGCGGCGTTCAGTAGCTGCCAACATGAAGGCAATTGGGCTGACATGGTCCGAGACCAAACGCAGAGCCCAAGATAGAGCGAACTGGCGGCACACTGTGGACATCCCCTGCCCCACTACGGAGATATAGGACTTTAAGTCAAGTCATGTGTTCTTCCAGATTATGTTCTATATCTATGCCAAATTTCATCGAGATCCATCAAGCCGTTTGGAGATACCTTTTAACAAAAACTCATCCGTCCAAGATTTTAAAATAATGAAAGAAAGAAGAATGAAAATTCTCTTCTAAGGTTCAGGATTTAGTGTTTTAAATACGGTTTTTATTTTGTAAATAATCTGATTAACCCGCCAAATGACACGACGACAGTAACAGTCGATTAGTCGACCGAGTCCTATAATTGAATAAACTGAAATACAATTTTTATTTAAGTACTTTTTTAATATAAAGTGCGTGTTTGTAGTCGTTAAGTTGAAATAGCATTCGGCCCTAAAGTGGTAAGAAGGTCGAGGTTCTCTGCCGCGGAAGCACCTGCGACTGTGCTATAGAATGGAGACGCCAGTGTAAGGTCTTTACATCTCACGTGAACGATACGGACACGACACGTAATTTGTATTCTTTTTTTAATACACGAATTTGATTTTATACTTTTAGAAATTATTAGTTACAATCATTTGGCGCGAATGGCGCGGTTTCGTTACTAAGTCAAGTGTCATAATGATTAGTGAGGGGACATACATGTCGACATTTTAGTAAGGCTAGTGTTGCGCCACTACACCGGCACAGTGTCGGATTTTCTTCTTAACAATAGAAAGGATTTTTATGAGTTACAACGTTCTATAAGTTAATTTTATTACCTATGAATTTTAATTGATGATATTGAACTTTTATTTAACATTAATGGATGACGTCACGTTTAAATTTGTGTAGACTAAATATTACGATAATAGGTCGTTATATTCGTCGTCGAAATTATATTGTTGTTTTACTAGCATAATTCTAGTAGTAAAAACAGCGAATATTATTATAACTAATTTTAACTAAACAAACCTTATTATTATTTTTTTTTTTAATCGTAGCGTGTAAAAGGATTTACTGCGCGTATAGTATTTTCAACATGCGGACATATCGGTCGCTTGCGCCATATTAAGCAACCCGTTTTGTTTATCGTACGTCGAAAACATGTTGCATTTATATTTGCTCCGTCGAGCGTTCTGAAACGAATCGCTTTAATATTCAGGAATGACTCAGTAGAATCGTGAATAACATATGAGAGATACATTTAGTTGATTATTTTTCTTTCTCAAATGCCACCGGAATAATACCTCGTCTAATTTAATAGTGTCCAATAATATTTCAGTTGGATTATAAAATATTAGATATGTTTTGTTAATTTGTTTTAATATCGTTTCAAGAACAATGTATGTTATAATAAACGTTTAGAGAGTAACGGAAGTTGTGCGGAAAACGTGGAACTAAAAAGGTGTTGCCACACTAATGTGACCCTCATAGTCATGGGATATGAACGTAAGGTCCGACTCACGGAAGAGAACCCGGGACCTTGGGGCAGGTGTGATTAATGGCACATGTTGGTAACTACGTAAAGAAGGACGACTGCATTTTTTTCTTTTCCAATTTATTTTCTTTTTTATAGCGTGCGTCAATTGTTTATTAAATATGACTTATTTTAGTATGTTTGTGTATATTAAGTATCAGTATTAATTCAATGAGAGTAATAAATTTAAACGATTATGCGTAGAGTAAAATTTAATTTTAAATGAATGCAAATATCTTGTCTGGTTTTGTGTCAAAATGAATTGTATATTTTTAAGAGTAAACGGTGGCACGCTTACTTAACAATTCGCCAAAATAACGAAACGATCGCTTCCATAGACTGCATATACATTGCCTACCTTTAATCAACGGAGGAGGGAATGTACAGAAAGAGGATATTTCCCCTTTCTGTACGTCCCCGTCACGCAAGAAATAGTATTACAAAATATAAAATTAATTTATATAACTTGTTTAAATGCTGTTTTCGGTCTGTTTAGTTCGTTTTCCGATAACTTGTATTAACAAATTACAGATCCGTAGTACATTGTGCAATTGATGTAATTGAACAGATTTTCTTAAAGTCCGTTAAAATGTCGATAAAAAAACATACCGTTATTCGATCAGCTAGCTTCAATGATAAGAAAAATACGAAATCCATTCGTTGTCAAAATAAAACAAGATGAGCTAATGAAAGAGTAAAAAAGACAGTTGTTTATAAACTTGTCCCTACTTCGTCTGAACTTTAAACATACGTGATTAAAAGTCAACAATTCTGAAACATCTTTATTCTTCTTCCGCATTTTTACATCTAAAAATATAATGAAACTAAGGAATCCATCTTACTTCTTACTTTTTACTGTTAGGAAGAAAATCCGAAAAAGTGCCAGTGTATTGACTCAACACTAGGCTTACTAAAATGTCGAAGTTTATGTCCCCTCACTATTAATTCTGACACATGACTTTGTAACGAAAGCACGTTATTCGCGCCAAATGATTGTCACTAAAAATGTCTAAAATTACTAATATTATAAATGCAAATGTTTAGATGGATAGGTGTATGGATGGATGGATGTTTGTTTGAAAGTATTCCTGAAACGGCTTGCTGAATTTTGGCATAGATGTTGAGGCTACTTATTAAGTTTTTCTTTAACTCAGGGCGGACGTAATCGTGGGCGACAGTTGGTTTCTTAAATAAAATCAGAGTGGTATTGTTCTTTAAATCGTCAACTTACACACTGACTCTGCAAAGTGCGGTTCACGTATTACTATGTCAACTCACGGTCCAACGGCAACGTTATTTGTACCAACTACTTAAACCACTCCGTCTATAGCAGCCCTTACAATAAAGAAGAAATTAACGTTCCAATCATAAAAGTGCGACCCTTTGTTATTCACAATTTGTAATTTATTCGCCCAGTATTTTTTTCGAATCGTTTATCTCGCCTATAAAGTCATCGAGACGTGAAATAAGTCGTTTGCAAGTTTCAAAATCAATTCGTTTCGGGTCTGGTAATCTGTTCCCAACAATAGGAGAAAGTTGCCCCTTTAGTAACAGTATCTAATATTTTATAGATGGTTCATAGTTATAATTCTTACACTAGGAAGTATATTAAATTATATATTCAATGATCCTAGAACCTGTATCGTTTTTTCTCTATTTTACTAATATTGTAAATGCGAAAGTTTAGATGGATGGATGTTTGTTAGAAGGTATAGGAAGGTAATACTGAGATTTCTTCTAACAAACATCCATACATCCATCCGCCCATCGATCCATCCAAACATTCGCATTACAATATTACTAAGATTTACACGAATGACATACTGACACTAAATTTAACTGTTAGCAATAAAGGTAATAAAACAGTCTAAAATTATTATAAATTCAACACAGATATATTAAAAATAGTTTTTATTTCAATGTAAATGTAATCACAATCCGCAAATAGAAATAATCCGAGATGTTTTACAGCATACTTGTCGAGATAACAAGCGTAATTTATAGTTGTTAAGAGGATTAGAACGCTAACAGTTCGTGGTGTTTGTTTTCTTGAAAAACAAGGAAGAAAGCCGTATATTTAAGAGAGAATGTTCTTGAAAAGGAGAGCTGGGTGAGTGTACTAGTATAAATTCAAAGTTTCATATTATGAAGAAATGAAGCAAAAGTTTGTAAACTTGGAGCTATTAAAAGTTAATTGAAGTTTTAATTGAATTTATTTTTACCACGTGTAACAACAACCACGTGATTAACGATGGTGTATGAAAATTGTGTATTTAATTTATAAATTCAGAAGATAACAACCAGACAAATACACCGCATTTTGTTAGATATTGAATTACTTTTTATCAAGTCATTTTTCACTTGAATTTATCTTACTAATATTATAAATGTCAAAGTTTGAATGTATCGATGGATGTTAGTTCAGACGGATTTCGATAAAATTTGGCACAGATGTAGAAAATATTCTAGATGAACACACAGGCTACTTTTAGACAGTATTAGTTGGAATCCTTTGGCGCGAATGGCGTGCTTTCATTACAAAGTCAAGTGTCAGAAAACATTTTATTATAGTAAAGCTAGTGTTGCGCCAGTATAACGACTCAGTATCAGATTATCTTCCTAACACTACTTACTAGTGGTTAGTACTACTAATTTTATTTTAAATATCTCGCTGAAGGAGTCGAAGGCGACACTTGACAGACG
The DNA here is from genome assembly GCF_000836235.2 of Papilio xuthus. NCBI lineage: Eukaryota > Metazoa > Arthropoda > Insecta > Lepidoptera > Papilionidae > Papilio > Papilio xuthus. The sequence goes on along the minus strand of NW_013531188.1, from coordinate 1,277,022 downwards.
AACGTCATTTTAGGTACTTATGATTGACAAATCAATCGTACGGGTATGAGGTCGCCACCGTGACCACAGCACGTGTTCGTTGTCACGTGTCACGCTCTCTGACGCTACACGTGCTGCGCCAAACTCGTGCGTTAGTTACTAACGACTATGTTACATCAACTGCTTTAAAGCTTGCAATATTAGCTTAGCTATACTAGCTTGCTATTACATCAATGGCTAGTTTGTTTTTGTGTATACAGGGTGTCCGTGGATGATGCATTTTACGACAGATAAACGTCCTTTCCATCTTACAAAGCCGTAATTTAACAAAACAATTTTACAAACACGATTGAATCTTTAAAGAGTACTTTAAGCCAATGTTAGTGTAACAAATTCTTTGCATAGAAACCTTAGTTATAGCTATGCCCAAAGTAGATTAGTTAGGGCATTAAAGTTACTAAGTTTTATAAACTCAACCCTATAAGGATAACTAAAGTCCTTTAATTAAATCACTACCACAAAGTAACCACGAGCAAATGAACCGGTTTATCTCACAATATATTGTTTATATTGCATCATTTATGCAATTTTCTTAGGGGAATCAACGAGGAAAACCTTACCTTATCAACACCGTTTCTATTATTAGAATTCATGAGCTCATAATCAGCTTTATAAAGAGACATTTTTATAGATAACAGGAAAAAAGTAATTGACTCAATGCTAAAGTTTTTATTTGTTTTTATAATTGATAGGCGCCTATTAAAGTTGTTATTCACGTGGCGCCTTAAGTACGTACATAAATAAAAAAAAATAAAGTTACTTAATATTAAAGCACAATATAATTACAGCGTATATAAGGTATATTTCCCTATATATAAGTCAAAAGGTTGTTTGATAGGGTATAAAATAATACCCTATAAGGGGTATAATATTTTAGGGTATTATTTTATACCCTATCAGCATCAAAGTAGATATATATAAGGGGTAAAAACAAAACTTTAACTTTACTTTTTTTTATATTTTTTTGGGTGTGTAGGATCTCTATTAAATTCAGCATACATGTAAAACATAGTCTGAAGAACACATCAATAGGTGTTTTTTAATCCCGCACGGAGTCGCGGGCGACAGCTTGAGTAAAGAAATACAAAGTAATGTTAACTTCTTAAGTAATTAGTGCGATTCCCCTTTAATTAAACGGTCATTGATCTACAATAAAAACCCCCAGTTAATAAATATTAACAGAGGAATTACCCAGACTTTAACAATATGAATACATAATAATTATTTTTTATTTGACCTACATGAGGAAAATATTTACACTAGAGAACAGATATGAATTGTATATATCTTGATAAATAATCTGTTTTTTTTAGAAAACAAAGTATTATACATAGAACTAGTTTGTCTGGGACTATTTTTTTATTACCGAGAGCATCGGTGGCTCAGTGGTCAAGCACTTGACTTGCAATCTGCGGGTACTGGGTTCGAATCCCGCCATGTACCAATGTGTTTTTCGATTTCCGATTTACATATGTACATTTATCCGACGTTCTTACGGTGAAGGAAAACCTGCACATATGTGTGAAGTCGACCAACCCGCACATGGCCAGTGTGGTTCACTATGGCCTAATCACCCTTAACTTAGGGTAGGCTCCGAGCCCCTCAGTGGGGACGTATAGTGAGCTGATGATGATGATGATGATGATTTTTTTTGATACCCAAAAATTGAACATTACGTATCTTTAAGATATTACTTGCTTAACATGATTAAACAAGAGGCAACGCCTTACTAGCAACCAAACAAGCCATTCATATTCAAATTGAATACATAAATGTTTATTTAATTAATATTACACAATACTTGTTATTGATTTACTTGCCCTATTAATTACGTTGTACGAATTAGTATAAATTATGCCGAAGACGTCAATAATAGGTCAAAAACTCGAAGCAAACTCCCGGTTTGATTCATGTTTAACACGTGTCTTTTCAAAGTGGTTATCAAACGAAATATTGTATTTTGAACGATGCATCGAAAACTAACGAGCATATTAAGACTCCTTATCTGCTGTTCCTCTGATCTTGCAGATGTACTTGGGCGTCGATGAACATCTCGGTGTTTCCGCTGCTTGTTTACCCCCTACTCTGATAAAAAAATATTAAACTTAATGAGTAGCCTATGTGTTCTCTCAGACTATGTTCTACATCTTTGCCAAGTTACATCAAGATCCGTCTGGATGAACACATAGGCTACATATTAAGTTTGTTTAATTCCGCGCGGACATAGTCGCGGTTGACAGCTAGTATAAGAATATTTATTCGTTATTACAGATTGATTCGTTTTAAAAAGAGAGGAATATATAGAAATGTTAAGTCGAGGCTAAATAAAAAGCAGTTAATTTCAATCTCGTGACCGTGGTTCTTACTCTGTCTTGGTAACAATTAAATTTGAATTTTTCTCACTTCGTCACGCAATTCGGGTCTTCGACCAGCCTTCGAATCATCGCGCCACTATCATTATCATTCATTACTTATAAATAATACCAGTTGTCGCCCGCGACTCCGTCAGTGCAGAATTAAAAGAAACTTAATTAGTAGCCTATATGTTCTTCTAGACTATGTTCTACATCTATGACAAATTTCAGCGAGATCCATGCACCTGTTCAAGGGATAACTTAATCCATCCATATAAACATTCGCATTTATAATATGGCCTAGTCACCCCTAACATAGGGTAGGCTCCGAGCCCCTCGGTGGGGACGTGTAGTGAGCTGATGATGATGATTTATAATGTTAGATTAGTAAGATATAGAAACACTATAGTGTTAAATCTTTCTCACTTCACATCTCCGAAAACAAAACAACGTCAGAATCTCAAAAACGTCACTTCGTATCACTGATTGCGTATCTCATTTGCCTGACATAAACTGCTTCCTCGTTTAAAAAAATAAAAATCATGACATCATCATTCACACAAAAGCATTAGTTAAATCTTGACCGATTGATTACGCCTTATTATTTAAAAAATTACGTCAACAGATAAATAATTCGTCATTAAAATCGATTTTATTAAATCCACTTTCCAATTGTTAAAGCGTATCATAAAGGTGCGTTTCCACGGTGCGTCTTTCCACAGAAAATGTTAAAATAATCTTTATCCGTCCATGACTACGTACTAGTACGGGGCTATTCATGGTCGCCGATCGTCCGCAGAATTACGCTCCGTGGTAACCAACTTTAACACAGAACGCTGGTAGTGACCGATTAGTCGAGCGATTACTCACTTCATTTAATTATGTAATCTCTTTGTGGCTATTAAATGCCATGTTCATATTATTGTCTCGCCTTCGTTACAAACTTGATTGCTTTTTAAATAATTCATGACATTTCCTTTTTATTGTCTGCCGTACTGAATGTTAATTATGAACCGATTGTGACGTTTGTAGTGTCATTCTTATTTTTTTTAGACTGCTAAAAGTTCTTTTTTTTTATTTTCTAGTATATCTAATATTATAAATGCGAAAGTTTAGATGGATGGATCGATGTTTGTTAGAAGGTATGTCGCGAACAGCTTAACGCATCTTGCTGAAATTTGCCAAAGATATAGAACGTAGTCTGGAAGAACACATAGGGTATTCAATTTTTTTTAATTTGGCGCGGACACATTTGCCCGCAACATCTAAACTAAGAAGATATTTTTGTAAAATCTGAGTTTATTAGTTTAAATAAAAAAAAATTAAAATCTCCGTTTTAAAATGCAGCCAATTGATGGCATAATCGCTGCATCCATGCAAGCTTCACAAATTGTTTTATCAACGGTATTTTATTTATTTAACAAATGTATTTCACGGAAGCAAATTGAGATTAACTCTAGATAAATGTTAAGAGTTATTAACTATTCTAGCTATAGAATAAAGACAATTTACGCTCTAAATTATATACGTCAATAACTCATGGAAGTTTTGTAGCGAGTTGGCAACGTTTCAATGACATTTTTTTTTCACTCAATTCACATTCGCAATTATCTATCACGATGCAATGTGTAGTTTTGTTTTGTTGCGTAGTATCGTACGTTCTCCTACTTACAAAATATTTTTTGCACAACACAAAAAAAAACGTCTTATAGTTGTGTATAGAAGTTGCGATACTATAGCTATATACTATATAAATGTGTATTTTAGTATAAGAAAGTTATACACCAAATCTTACTTAATCGTCAATAGCCCAATGGTTAAGAGTACGGATAACCGATCAAGTGGTCGGGGTTTCGAATTCCGCCATTCGACTATTATCGTGTACAATGTCCTGGCACAAGCATGGAGCTTAGTTGAAATGGTACAAAAAATGTTAACACTATTATTAATACAATAAATATGTCGTAGTATACCTAAGGGAAAATATTATCTTATGAAATCAAATAAATATGAAATTACTTTTGATTTCTGAGACCAGAATCACTTAATAAAATATACCCTCATCTCTTTTTATCTTTGATAAAACAATATGTTTTATAAGACATTTTGGTCTCAGACACCCACGTTTAGATGGACATGGACTAAATATTAAATACGTCGTTATTACAATGCTGGGCCTGATTGTGATTATCTTATTGTTACTAAGTTACAATGTAACGTATAAAATAAAAGTAAATGTTTTATAAAGATTTTTAAATTCCCATGGCATAGTATAGCGTTCAGTGTAAAAAGTCTTTATCCGTTCGATGTTATCTATGCATTATAGTTATAGCATAAATATTTATGATTGTATACCCAGAAGTGTTTGCAAAGATGGATTACGTTCACCGTATCTGATATCCATTGACGTCACAAGTGTTTATATCACCTTCGCCCTTTTTCTTAAAAAAAAACAAAAAAGTGATTTGATAAGTTTTCATTGATATTTTGAACATTGGTCAACTAGCCAATGAATGAACAAGAATTACTGTTCATTGTAAATGTGACTACGAGCGATATTGTACTTTATTTATAAATTTTATACATTTCATATTTCAAATGAAATAAACTAAACAGAAGCGTCGGTGGCTCAGTGGTCAAGCACTTGACTTGCTATCTGCAGGTCCTGGGTTCGAATCCCGCCATGTACCAATGTGTTTTTGATTTCCGATTTACATATGTACATTTATCCGACGTTCTAACGGTGAAGGAAAACATCGTGATGCAACCTTCACATATCCGAGAAGTAATTCAAAGACATGTGTGAAGTCAACCAACCCGCACTTGGCCAGCGTGGTTGACAATGGCCTAGCGAGCTGATGATGGTGAAACTGAACATAAAGTTTTTACTGTAGACAAATACTTGAGGAATTCTTCTTCTTCTTCTTCTTCTTCTTCTTCTTCTTCTTCTTCTTCTTCTTCTTCTTCTTCTTCTTCTTCTTCTTCTTCTTCTTCTTCTTCTTCTTCTTCTTCTTCTTCTTCTTCTTCTTCTTCTT